>NW_019384482.1:469109-483122 GCF_000671375.1 Centruroides sculpturatus
CATGTAAAAACTTATTTTATAAATAATTTTATTAATAAAATTTCTATTAATAAAATAATATGTTGTAAATAAAAGTAGTGTTTACTTTTATTTCAGAAAATGCCTGATGATAATTTCTCAGAAACAAAAGTTTCTAATTACTGTACAATACTATCTTAAAACTATATATTTTCTCTGTAATTGCTTGTAAAAGTAGTTTTTATTTTCATTTAAAAATAATTTGTTTAATGGGTAATGACTTTATAATCAAATGACTTAAGTCTTTAGCAGCTTTGAATAAATTAGATTAATTAATATGAAGTTAAAGATATATTTAAAAGTATTCAGTTTTTAAATTAATCAAGTTTGAATTGCTGAAGTAAATAAAATATGATTTTCTTATTGCTAATAAGTTAGATTTGAATAATTTGGCACAAATTTTATCAACTATTTTTATGGAAAAATGATAACTTTAAATATAACAGCTTTAAATCATTTATATTATATTGATATTTTTATTTCTTAAATTTTAAATGTAAAAATTTATAATAATTGTTACTAAATTCAAATGAATTGTTTTATGAAATTAACATAATATAGTATAACATTTCAATATACAATAAGACTCCACTTAATGCAGGGGATGCATTCCTAGATGACAAAGTGCTAAGCGAAACAGCATTAAACGAGACCATTTTAACACACAGTAAATAGGGATAGGGAACACATGACTGAAAATTTAAAAAAATTTACTTTAATTTTAAGTTATTTTTATATTAATTTGTATAATAATATGTTAAATAACACATAAACATATGCACACAGAAATGTATAATAATATATTAATTAGTTCGTTTTTTGTGCTGAAGGTACTGACTTTTCTGAAAATCTTGATTTTTTGCAATAGTCGTAAAGTTTCATTTGTCGCTTTTTTCTCTCCTTAAGCAAATGTCGGTAGCAGAAGATTGCATCCAAAACGCCTCGTTTTGCTTTTGCACTCCTTTCAAAATCTAGATCATTCGCTACAATTTGATCAATGATTTTGGTTATTGTTACCAAACTTTTACTAAGGAAATCTGTAGAGAAATTTTTTGGGTTCTTCGTTTTCAGAATTTCTGTTTTTCAGTTCTACATGGATTCCTTGTTCTGCCAGCTCATCGTTGGTAAGGCTCTTACCAGAAACCTGCAGTAATTACCCAATATCCTGCTCATGTACATCTCCTGTATCGATTAAGTTGACAATTTTGTCAACCTAATGATACAGCGATAGGCTTTTCTTGATGAGAATTCTTGGATACCTTCAGCCATAACTTCTTTCACATTTCGTTCATGCATTTATCAGTTAATTCTTGCCAAGCCAAGTTGCTATTTCCTATGGCATCCATGATATTATATTTTTTCCAAAATTGCCCCAAACAAACAGATTTAAGGGAAGTACAGCACTACGATGAATTGCCACCTTTTGCTGATTGGTTCGTGTTTGGGTATAATCATGTTATATACGAATCAATGAAAAACGCATTAATTTGAATAAGCATAAATTTTAGGCATCAAGCGGACCACATTACATTGAATCAGCATTAAGTGAGGCCTTACTGTATTTTTATGTAGAAAAGATTACGCTTAAAATAGATAAATATTTGAAGTTGTAGTTAAATGGTTTATTCCATTGATAGATTTTTGACATATATGGGATATGTAGCCATGAAATTATCAAAATATTTCAATAAAATAAATATATATTATATTTTCAATATTTTGATTTTAAATATTATTATGTAATTATTTATTTGCCATACTTCATTTTTATTTAATACATATTAATATATGTACTTCATATAAATTCTCTCTTTTTATTTCAGATAAAATGTCTGATGTTGATAATGTAAAGAATAAAAAGGTTTGAAAATTCACCACAGAGTGAAAGGATTCATTCTGTAGGAATGATAGCATATCAATAAAAACTTTCAGTATTAAATTTCCAAATGTATTGCCATCACATGAATATAACTCTCACCACTAATTCAATCACAATGATTAGCTACTCTTATGATTTCTATTTTATTGTCTTCATCTTGATAAACTCACTGTTTGGATACAATGCATACAATTATAAATAATACTCCTACAAGAAATTTTTTCTCGAGAGAATACATGGTTATCTTACTCCTTAAATCAACTTATTTTTTCCTCAAGACTTAAGTTAACTGTTCTAAATATTAAAATTTCATTAGAAATATTTTATTTTAAGAATTTTAATATTACATAAAACAACCAATATGGATGTTGTGTAGATTTGTTTTTCTGGCTCTAATTGTTTTACATCCTTCACAAGTTTTGAACAACTGAGTTTAAGTTTCTTCTGTGGTCTTGAATTTGAGAAGACTGTTATTTAAAGTCTATTACTGTTGACAACAATCATCATTAATGATGAACAAGAGGTATGGTAGCTAGTTTTGTCATACTAGACAAATCTAGTTATCCTCTCCCTTGTTCATTATTAAATGGAGCCATTCGGTACCATATACTTACGGATGATGTAAATTTTATATTTTTTAAGTCTGATACTGATTCTGATAAATGCTATTTTCAAAATTTTCTTACAAAATGTGCAGTCCATCAAAAATAAATGTCATCAATTTTTTTTATAATTACCAATTAATAATATAATTATAATTCAATTTTATAATTATTTTGTAATTAATTAATTCATAATTTATGATATACTAGATATTTCTAATCTATTAATTAACTAGTTTTAATTATTTTCAGTATCTTCAGTATCATTCTTATCAGAGAGGAGGCAGTATTTTAATATTTTTTCCTCTATATTGCAAAAATATTCCAGTACAAGGACTCTGTATTATATATATATGTGTTAATGTTAAAGTTTATAATCTGTTATTCTATAGAATACCCAAAGAGGCCCATTAAAGTATATAATAATCTAACATTCTATACTTTAACTAGGGTATTACATAGAATAAAGATCACTGCTTCGTTAAAGTATGGAATAAAAATTGTTTTTGTTTATAAACGTCAGAGAATGATATCAATGTGAAGATAACAAGTTGGAGCCATCCCAACCAGTGTTGTAGTCCATTCAACTTATCAGTTCAACCAAACCATTGCAGTGAAGTTTCCTCCCTGAACTCTGTCTCCTCAAGTTGACTTGACCGATTAAACACGACTCAAAATTGTTGTGATGTAGATTTGGTGGAAGCACACCTCCACACTCAAGATTGTCAGTATGTACTGTACATAGTATCTGAATTACAAATTACAATTCAAACAAATCATTTTGTCTATTTTCTACTAAATTGGCAAGTTGGTTATGAACAAAGAGCATGTTGCCTGGTAAAGTAGATTTAATACAGCTGGATAAGCAAGCCAATGATGATTCTTTCATTTTCTTGCTTATCCCACTGTGTTAAATCCACTTTTACCAAGCAATGTGCCAAAAAGATTCACAGAATTTAATAGAGTGATTGACACTTGCTGAGTTCAACTAGTACAATTTAACAGGGTGATAACATTAAGAGTAAAAAAAAATATCAAAGTCAAACAAAATTTTAATATATAGGGTGTTCTTTGGAACTGACAACCCATTTTGACTTAAGAAATGATTTGAGATCAAAGTTTTTACTGTATATAAATCAGTTGGAATGAAAAAATAAAGTCAACATTTCTTATCTTTTAAATTACTGTATTAAGCAATAAGCATTCATTTTCTTATCAAAGATGTTGCCAAAAATGATAGATGGTAGAGTTTTATCAAGCCATTTGTCATATCTTAGTGAGCAAGTAACTGAAAAATATCAACTAAGAGAACTACTTGAAGGAAACAAAACCTTAAAATGCATTAATAAATAATCCTAATACAATTTAAATCATTATCATATGCTGAATAGAAAATTGCAAGTGTTTTGCAAATAATTCAATTTTAGATTATTAACTGCATCATATACTGTAAATTTTGATTTTAGGCTGTGTAATATGCATTATAAAATATACATAGGCTTTTTTTTTTTTTCAAGCTCTAATGGTCCATAAAAAAAAGACAAGTGTAAATAGCAAAATGCATTTATTACCAAAAGTTAGGTAAAAACATGATTACTTTTCAACATAATCACTGTGAAGATTGAGGCATTTGTCATATCTGTGGACAAGCTTTTCCATCCCCTTCTCATAGAATGTTGCCGCCAATGACTTGAGATGGGCTCTAACGTTGTTTTGAAGATTGTCATTAGTCTCAAATCTCTGTCCTTCTAGCTACTTTTTCTGTTCAGGAAAGAGGTGGAAGTTGCTCGGTGCTAAATCGGGGCTATATGCTGGATGTTTAAAGGTGGTGAAGACTTCCACCCAGCTTGGAACTTTTTAATGTGTGATGACTTCCACCTTTTGTCATTGGCGGCAACATTCTATGACAAGGGGATGGAAAAGCTCATCCACAGATATGACAAATGCCTCAATCTTCAATCACCCTTGTATTTATGCAAATTTTAAAGTAAAAACATTATCAACGATCTTAACTTTACTTGACATAAAGTAATTTTATAACTGGATATTCATATGTCAAAACTTTTAATAATAATTTACATAGAATATTTCTGGCATGAGCTAAATTTTTATATTTGCTTTAAAGATAAGAATAAACATAAGGAATCTTTTATCAAAAAAATAGCAACCAACTGAATGTTAAAAGAAATTCCAGGTTATTCTATTGTAAACTCTAATGTTTTTGATCTTCATAGGAGATCTTCCTCAGAATATAGCGTTCTCCAAATTGGAATGTGGAAATTCTGAGAACGCTATATGTGAGAATTTGAATATGGGTGTTGATATTTTTATATTATTTTAAAAAAATAGAATTTTAGTATAAGAAGGTTTATGCACCTAACTCTGTGTGGATTAATCATATATCAACTGACTATAATTTTGTGTCTGCTCCTCGTGTTGACTTTACTTATGCCTAACATATACTCAATGTATTGTTATAAAATTCAAGAAATATCATAGAGGTATTTTAATTATTTTTGTAAACTCTCTCAATTTAGGGACATAGTAACTAGTATAGATATAATGATTCGTTACTTTTATTTGTAATTTCATTATTAATTTGGTTGTTCATTGATTGATATATGTAACGGTCGCCCTATTGATGAACTTACTTGCAACCTCTCCACTCATAGAATTAAACCCTCCTGTTTTAAAAAAATTTATTAAAGTTATTTTATTGTGAGTTAGGGCACAAATATTACCCTATCTGGTGTCAGGCACTGACAAAAGACAGAATCTTACAATTTTCATCTTCTATATTAATGAAAGCCATCCATTAACAACACGAGCAAGTCTCACTGACTTGTAGCTGATTAAGAGGTACAGAAGTAATATCTCTTTACCCCCTGTTCATCACACTATATCCTGAGGAAGATCTCCTGTGAAGATTGAAAACATTAGAGTTTACAATAGAATATCCTGTAATTTCTTTTAAGGTTCAGTTGGTTGCTATTTTTATGATAATAGCTCAAACTCTGCAAGTCTGGAATATGTCTTTTATCAAAGCAATTAAAATTTGACAGCTATTAAATTTAAAAATATAGTTTATTTACACTTCTCCCATTGAACTAATTCAATTGCCTATTACTTGATTTTTAATAGAGATCTCCAAATTAGTATTAAAATTGAAATATTATTTCATTCACCAGTACAATGTGTATTTCTATTAGTAGGACTTATTAAACTGGTATTTAAGATTACTGCAAATCAGTCACACAGATTAAAATTGTTTTATTTGCATTTACCTGTTGCAAATAAAACAATTTTAATCTGTGTGACTGATTTGCAGTAATCTTAAATACCAGTTTAATAAGTCCTACTAATAGAAATACACACTGTACTGGTGAATGAAATAATATTTGAATAAATTAAGGACATTGAGGCATATTAATTTAGTATTAAAATAGTTTTTTGAATTTTTTCTTCTCCAATTGTTATTGATTGCTTTCAATAAATCCATTTTGTTCAATTTTCACTTCATTTAAGGTCTTCATCACATATATTTAAACTGTACATTTGTTGACTATTGTAGCTTTTAACTTCACCATTTTCATTGTCTGGTATAAAAATAGGATTATCTTTTCCACCATTGTTACATAAGTTGGGTTCAACATCATTAATATCTAAAGAATTCTGACTTCCATTATCACTGAAAAAAAAATTTTTAATATGAGAATTAATGAACTTGTATAGCATTATCTCTAATTTTATACTATTAAGAGAATTTCAATAACAAAAATTAATTTATTGAAAATTTATATATAAGAAAGTTTCACAAATCTGTTGATGCAACAAACATAATTCTATAACTATCATATCAATGTTCTGTTTTTCATACTTTGATAATATTTCATTATTTATTCTTTATTTTTGTATAAAACAGTTTAGTATAATAAGAAATTAACAAAAATACATTCTGGTAAAATGTGTAGGAAAGGAAAATTAGATGATTGACTCATCATGATAAATTCTATAATGCATACTGGCTTTTTCTGTTTAATTCCAGAACTCAGCATTAAGATAGATCATTATATGCTTTATGAGGAAATAATCACGATTTTTGGCATAAAGGAAGTTGGTACGATTTCCCAGAAAGATCTATCATATCTACTGATGTGAGAAAACAACATAATGCAACAGGTTGGTACAATACAATATAATACAATAGAAAGGTTAAAGGGCTGCACTCATAGGTATAGCCCATATAATGATAAAACGAAAGGAAGATGTGAAGTTGAAGGGGTGAGAGGGAAGAGGAACATAAAGCAAGATAGTAAAGAAGGAAAAGAGATAACATAGGAACTGGGGTGCCAGCAACACAATTATAATAAAGAAGTTAATTACAAAAAAGTTGAAAAGCAAGACATGTGATAACTAGTTGCCCAATCAGACGGTGTGATGACAAAACCCTGTGGGAGTGATAAAGTACCAGATTACGGATGGGAGACTGAACAACAAGGGCACAGCAATAAATCTGGAATGGCTAGTGTGACAATTAGCCATTGATGCTATGGGCAAAGTTCCTAAAGGCACTGTGGTTGGTCTTGTTATTTACAAAAGTCTTGAGCTGGCAGGGCCAATGAATCCCTTCAGTGAGAATGGTATTAACGAGACTCTTCCTTTGAAAAGTTTAGTGAGGACAGTAGTAAATAATATGGAATGGTTCCTCCATCTTGTTGAGAGAGCAAGTGCACTGTCATTGCCCTTATGGAGGAACTGCAAGAGGTAACTTCTAAAGTTGCCATGACTGGTCAACAATTGAGCAGGATGGAAGGAGGGGAGCAGATGCTTGTTGTCCCTTCTGATTATAACATCAGAAATAAACTTGTGGGTTAACCTACCCATGGCATTCCACCTTTCCTGCTAGTATTCCAGCAGGCCAGACTAATCTGATTGGAGAACCAGTTGGGAGGAACATTGCTGTAAATGCAGTGGTTGCACATATCAGGCGGAGTGAGCTAGTAGATCTGCCCTCTGACAGCAGGATGGCTGAATGGTCAAGGTGGCAGCCTACCGCTCTGGGAGACCCGGGATCAAATCCGGATGGGTCAAGGAATCCCCAGGAATTTTTCAGGGGTGGTCTGTTCGGATATGTTGGGCCACGTCCCTCATATCCGAAAAAAAAATCTGCCCTCTCATTCCCAGGAATACCGGAGTGACCCTTCACCCATATAAATTTGAAGTCTATATCCTTCATGAGTAGAAGAAGGGTTTGGACAGTTTCACTGACAATGGGGAGTTTCATGTTGAGGTTTTTAAGTTGAAGGAGGGTAACTCTACTATCTGTAAGAATGGTTGCTTTATTGTAGTACCTAGAGTTGGCATTATTCCTGATCCATCTTAGTGTGCCATACTGTGGGGAGCCAGCACATACTGGGTCTGATAGATGTTTATGTTGTTGTAGACCACCACGACGGAGGAGCCCACCTCCTATCTGTATAGATACAAAGGCCAGTGGGGATACAGAAACTGTCCACGAAGAAAAGATGATCAATGGTGAAATTGGGATGTAACGCTTGAAGAACTGGCTTCAGGTCCAGGCCATGATCAGCTTGGTACAGGTTGTCAGAGGTGGCTTGATCTTTGAACCTGAGAGGATAAGATTGGTTGCTGGCAGAGAAACTAATAGTGCTTGGCAAGAAACTTCAAGTGTTTACATCCAGATTCTGCACATTGTCTTGCAAATAAAGTTGATGAAAAGGGGAACAGGGATGTGCTTCAAGAAGAGGCTGGATGAAGTTGAATCCTCCAGTAAGAGTGAATAATCTGGTAGGTACAAAATGGACAACCAATTATGTTTCCACTAGGCTTCTTTGCTCTACTGTTCGTATTCCATTCCCTTTTTGGGATATGTGGACAGCTATGTGCAAAGATCTGCTGAAAAGAAAGATGAGATGAACCATCTGATGTGAAGATACCCAGGATTAAAGAGAAATGTGAGAATAGGATCAGAGATTATGTAGCACTGACAGGGGCAGGGAAGCTGCTTCCTCCATCAGTAGATTCTTGTGTCAACATTACAGTTATTCATCAGATATGATTCCAATCAAATATAGAGACATCTCAACCATGGTTAAATTTAAAGGTGCATTTTGAAGTGACAGCACATCTGAAGCAGGATCTCCCTTGCCAAACGTTAAAGGAATGTTTGGCAAGGGAGTCTGACCTGGGTACTCCAACATATGTAACATGTACAGTTACAGATGAATTACCTATAGGGGTGAGGATCTTGCTCCAACTGGAAGACTTTGCAGCCAACACTGCCAAAGTGATGGAAAAGACTATTGATGAGAGTAGAATGATTATTGAGAGCTCCTAGGAGAATAGAGATGATGATGAAAAAGGGGAAATGGATTCTGTTTGTGGAGAGCATTGTTCACTAAATGAGATCACCTACCATGCTAAAATTGATCTATCAGGACTTATGATCTGGGGTTCTAGGGTGAAGAAAAACCTTGAGATGGATCTGTGAGACTTTCTACTGGTCTAGCATAGTGGTTCAATTATCAGAAGGCTTTGAGATCTTGGATATTTGATAAGATTCTAATAACATCCTTGACTAGGCTGAAATGGTCATTCAATCTAGTGACAATGGACACCACAGGCCTTATAGATCTCTCATCTAGCAAAGGCCACAAAATATTTGTTGATGTTGACTGATGACTGTGCTAGATGGCTCCAGGTATAATATTAATGCCAATGCCATGTTGAGACACTTTGGTTCAGATGCCTGAGGCTTATCTGTGATCAAAATATAAATTTTACAGTGGTTTTAACACAGTTTGCTTAAATCTTTGGATGTTGAGATGAGATTTATACTCTTGGATATCCCCAAAGTAATAAAAAATGATTAAGAGACTTAGCAGAACATTCAAGCAAATAATGGTGAAGGCTATTCCAGTCCCTTCCCTTCATGGTAGGGACTGGGATAGATTTGTTTCCTTTTTGCTGTGAGTATGCAGGGAAGTAGCCAACCAACAAGCATGCTTATCTAGCTTGCTTTGAGATAATGTGTGGTCAAGTGCCTAGAGAGCCTCTGTCTGTTCCCAGCTCAAGTTTCATTAAAGAAGGCATTCCAAGAGTATCTTTCTACCCTATAATCATATAATCACATGTTACACAACTGTGCAACAGGACTGACTGCTAGTTGAAAGGCAACAAAATAGTTATGCACACCAGTATATTGATTGTTTAGTTGAGTACTGAGGTACCACTGTATTTGATTAATTAACTGCATTAATCAAGGGATATCTGTATATATATATGCAAGAAGATACCTATATATACATAATGATAATGTACATACGATGCTCTTTTTTATAGTATGTGGTTGTCATTGGTGGTCCATATCCATCTATTAGGATTAGAAAGATGGAGTTGGACTTGAAAATGCAGTCACAATGGATTCGAAATTATCAGTTGATCAAAGGCAGCAATTAAGGGCACTTAATTGCTGCCTTTAACCTGCTTTGAAGATATATTCCATTGGAAGGATAAGTTGGTGAAAGTGTGTCCCCATGATATAAACTTGATAGAGGAGCACAAACTCTCCTACCAAAAATCTTACCAATCATACAAGAAAATAAAAGACCTACTAAAAGTGAAAATGAAAAAAGTAGCATTAAAGTTTAATGCATAGGTAAGTTGAATTATGAAGATGGACAGTGGAGTCCACTTGTGCATTGACTTTTGTAAGAAGGAAAAAATCTAAACTTATCTTCAACAAAAATAAAACTTTAGTGAGTTAGACACATACACTTATAACTATAGTTTAAATAATAGAAAATAAATTATGAAATTGTTTTTTCATTTTAGTATTCCAAATTAAATTTTTTCCAGAAAACTAATATATTCTCTCTTTATATGTATATATAATTTTGTCATGTAATTTGATATTTTATCTTAAAAAGACTCACTTGTGTTCTGATATTTTTAATACTCAATTTTTCAACATTATTTTGTACATAAAACATTTAGTAGATTTTTAGAAATCCAACTTAATTCAAACTTATAAACTTTTGATATTATTTTTTATAATATATACTGTATTTTTTTTGAATAGCAATTAAATTTTTCTATTGTAAGGAAATAGTGTTGTATCAAAAGTTTTTTCAGTCAATTATTTCAAAAACTAATAGGACAATCATGGTATCCTTTTTTAAAATATATACTAGCTGAGTATGCACTAAACATAGTGAGAATTTCTACTCTATTGAGTCCTATTTAAGAAGGCTGTTGTAATCTCAGCTCCTAACAAAACTAGGACAACATTATCAATATGTACTATTAATTAACTTTTAGTGTATTCCAAAATATCAAATGGAATCCTGGGAACAAGCGGTCAAATATGACAGGTAAGTGCTTCATTGCATAACAGAAATGCAATGTTGGAGTGATTTTGGTTACTGCTGTTTTATTTAACAGCATTTGACATTCTCTGTTAAATTAGATCACTTGTTAATCCAACCACTCTCATATTGCATTTGTGTTATGTATGTGCTAGAATTTTGTAATTGACAATGTTGCACTAAACAACGATGAGAATTCTATCTCCAATGAAAATAGGGCATGTGTGACGTAGTATACATTGGCAAAAGATCTACAGTATAATTTTTAGTTTTTGAAATAATTTGCTGGGGAGAGACTTTTGCTACCATCTCGGATAATTTTAATAGTAGTAGGGGTTTGACACATACTGATCACAAATCTTAATTAAATTAATTGTATTTTAACAAGAAGTTTAATTATCAAATGTTTTTAAAAATTAATTATTTTTTTCTAAGCAAGTAGGTGTCAGTTTTTTTTGTAATTCACTTTATGAACTAATTTTTGTTTCGATTATGAATCATGTTCTATCTGAATTATTTTACAGAAGATATGTGATTGGGCAGTTTTTGATATAAATAAACTTTTAAGGGACGTTAGACGTTAATTTATTTTTAATACCAAGATCGAAAGTTGCAATCATGGAGACATATGGTTTTATTACTTCTTATGATGGCAAAAGAAATTATTCTGTTTCTCCTCATTTGTACAAGTCTTTGGATACCTGTATTGCTGCAGTAAATAATTTTTCTTTCGATATTCCTGATAATTTCCGTATTGTTTTACGTTATTTTAATATTAATGATGAAATATGGAAAGGACGTGGAAAATTTGGTTTTATAATTGTTGATGAGGACAGAAGAATTAATGAAGTTAGTAATAAATTATATTATTCATTCAAGGAGTGTTCAGAAGTTATAAACAAAATTTATATAAAAAAAGAACAAAAAGAATATAGCAGAACATTCAAGCAAATAATGGTGAAGGCTATTCCAGTCCCTTCCCTTCATGGTAGGGACTGGGATAGATTTATTTCCTTTTTGCTGTGAGTATGCAGGGAAGTAGCCAACCAACAAGCATGCTTATCTAGCTTGCTTTGAGATAATGTGTGGTCANACAGAAGAATTAATGAAGTTAGTAATAAATTATATTATTCATTCAAGGAGTGTTCAGAAGTTATAAACAAAATTTATATAAAAAAAGAACAAAAAGAATATATTAATATTTAGGGAGATAATTTGTGGATGAAAGCATTATAAATTTACTAAAGCTTATAAGATTGATTGATATGTATTTCAAACATCCTAGTAACTTTATAATTGTTGGACCCTCGCAGTACGGAAAGACTACACTAGTGAGAAATATTATTCACAACAAAATTTACAAAAAGACATTAAAAAATGTTCTCTGGTGTTATTCCATACATTTACCATTTTTTACAAGGAAAAAGATGTTACATTCATGTACGGTTTACCCGAATCTGTGCAAGAATGGGATTTAGTAATAATTGATGATTTGATGCATAAACTCAATTCAAAAACTGCATTCTTATTTACAACAGTGTCTCATCATTATAATGTAAATGTGATTGTGATAATGCAAAATTTGTTTCCAAAAAATAGAATTATGAGAGATATAACGTTAAACATGCATTATTTGATTTTATTTAAAAATAATCGTGATGAAATTCAAGTAAATTGTTTGGGGCGTCATCAAGCTTTCACTGGTAAATGCGACTTTTTTTATTTACGCACATAAAAAAGTGACAAAAAAGGAATTTGGTTATTTGTTATTAGATTTTCATCCTAAAACGAATAAGAAATTTTCTGTGAGCGATTCACGTTTTCTCGACGAACAAGGTATTTTTTGGATATATTTACCGATAAAATGAAGAATGTAAAGAAAAATTATATGTTAGCACTTTTGGCCAAGACAACTACTCAATGAAGAGCAATATTGAAAGAAGCTACTCCAGATCAAATTAGTGTAGTGCAAAATATGCAATAATTTGTGGAAAGGAAATATACCTACCAATGTTCATAAATTACAAAAATATAAAAAAATTATCAGGAAATTAAGTGAAAAACATGTTGCTTTAAATACAGTAGACCCCCCTATAACGCTTAGATACGTTCCACGCTAACCGAAAATTACGTTGTAGGAATGATTAAATACATGAGCCAATCAACCAATAGAATTTTGAGAGAAATACAATAATGCAGTTGCTTTCTATTTAACTTTAATCTGTGAGAAGTTATGAAGAAATGAACCTAATCAAATCCTCCTTTTCCAGGTGTGATAAAACAATGCTGGATGCCTCTAGTGAGTATGCAATGAATCCAGATCATCCTAATGTACTGTACAGTATGGTAGAAGAGTATTGTACATGTGATATTGTAAATGGTGATTCAAAGAAAAGTTACCTAGTCATCAGATGAACACTTCTTAAATATTAGGATGATCTGAATTCATTCCTCATTCATTAGAAGTATCCCAACATTGTTTTATCATACTTGGAAAAAGAAGAATTTAGTTAGGTTCATTTCTTCATAACTTCTCAAAAATTAAAGTTAAATGGAAAACATTTCACCATTGCATTTCTCTCAAAAGTTATTACATGTGTCACAAAACCACCATTCCCATTTAAAAATTTTTAAAATGAATTCAAAATGGCATCCCTCCAATTGATGTACACAAAGACATGACAAGGTTGCTCCTAGACATAATGTATTTCTATCATGTAAAAATTTCCTGTCTAACTCAGTTCAATTTTACAAGAATGTTAAGTGGCTCACTCTGTATATTATTAGTTTATATACAATATACGTGATGTAGCTAGAAAAAAAATGGGACTGCACTTCTGTACAGTCGACCCCCCTATAATTACAGTCCCTATAATTACGATTCCTATAAAACTACGAAAAAATTGTGACCGGTATCCGTAAAAAACAGTAAAAACCCTCTATAATTACCTCAAACGTCATCGGGCAGCCAAACTACTTTCCCACCGTCCATAGCGCCACGCTACGGAGAGATTTCTATTGTCTGGACAGTATTATATAAATTATATATAAATTAGGTACTGTACATATAATTATATATTAATTATATATAAATTAGGTACTGTATATATAATTATATATTAACTTA
>NW_019384482.1:483603-486154 GCF_000671375.1 Centruroides sculpturatus
TACCTAATTTACATACTGTGCAGACGATAATAAACTCAACTTACTAGCCTAAAATCTCCGTAGCGTGTTGCCAGGCGGCAGAAAGCATATATATAATTATAATAAAGTTACAATAAATTAAGTTAATATATAATTATATATACAGTACCTAATTTATATATAATTAATATATAATTATATGTACAGTACCTAATTTATATATAATACTAAACAGACGATAGCAAACTCAATTTAGCCGCTCCGTAGCGTGGCGCAGGGTCGGAGGAAAGTAGTTCGGCTGCTCATCCACTATTGGTCCAGACTCTATCAATCTTGTCGCGAAACGATGTTATAGGAGGTATTTTGTACGAAAGTTTCTACAATTTTTTCGCTACGTTATAGGAATTGTCGTTATAGGAACGTACGTTACAGGGGGGTCGACTGTACTAAGAAAAAAATTTTAGTTAATCAAATCTGTTGGATTCCTTCCTCTTCTACTGACTCTGTTATTGTCCATGGCAGGAAGGCTAAATGGTAAGGTACTAGGAAAAAGAATCTAATGGTGAAGCAAATTGCTCTTGTCCCTCCTGAATTTGTGTCAGCATATCAAAAACCTGAAATAAGAATTGGTAATAATATCAAAGAATTACTTGAGACCACTGATTTATCTGATGATAGTAAAATCAAATTATTAAGTCAATTGATTTCAAGATATCAGAGAACACTTCATGCGCTAAAAGAACCTGTTAGAGTACCTGTTGTATCCCACAAAATTGAAGAAACAGAATTCAACCTGAAGAAACAACTTTTGATGATGCATTTATTAAACAAATAATTTTATCCGTACCACAATTATATCAAAAATACATACCACATTTAATTGATAAGTTGAATCAAAATCATTACTGATGGAATTTTAAAGGTAAATTAACAATTGATAGTAAATCAGTTTTTGGAAGTCATATTGTAGACTTAATTTTGTATGTAATGAGAAATAGAAAAAATGCATTGGTGCCTGTTGGTTTTAACAAATTTTGGGATGGTTTAAAGAAAATAAACATTCCTAAAGAGTGGATTGGAAACAAAAGTTACCAATCTACTTGATGATCTTGAGAACAGCTGATGGCAGCTTTTCTGGGTTGTTTACATGTATGCCTCAGGAAGACTGGTTTAAAGCAGGAGGGGAACTAATTTACTATATCTATTCAAATATAACACAATTTCCCAATTTTTATGCCATCGAAATACTGGGGACCTAAAGAAAGGTATGGGAAAAAATTCTACTGAAAAACAAAAAAAAAACCTGCTGATGTCATAGAAAACATCCAATAGCGTTTTAAAAAATTTTACCAATGTCAAATCGGTCAAATAGAAGTTTAGAATGATTTAATTAAATTTGATTAAAAAATTTCTATAAAAAAACAATAGCGTGATTAATTAGCTAATTAATAAATTGTCATAACAATTTTTGCGGCAAAAATAATTTGAAAAATCGGCATAGATCATAGATGACAATGTGTATTGGTCCAGTCATTTTTGGAAAAGTTATACCTAAAGGATCGGTTAAACACCCATGTGTTTTTGATTCATATTTAAATATCCTGTTATTCAAAGTACAGTTGAAGAATATTAATAGGCAATGTGTTATCCTGTTTTTCTAAAATTATTAACAGGTATCATGTTATTCCTATTATTAATAGGTATCATGTCATTCTAAAATTATTAATGGACATCCTGTTATTCAATATACTGTCTAAAAATATTAATATACATCCATGTTATCTGTTATTTTTGTGTCCAGTAATAGTTTAAATACTGTGTGATGAGACTGGTTCAATACATTGCTGAGAACTTCTTTTGCAAGAATCTCTTATACATCATCTAAGAAACATGTCTTTAGAAGGTATTTTTTTAAATAATATTTTTATTTGAAATATTTCAATAAATATAATATTAATTTTAGAATGTGATTATGATTTTAATGTGAAACAGACTTGGTAAAAAAGAGGGGCCAAACCTAAAAATATAGAAGATCCCAAGTTGAAAAAGCAAAAGTTTGCCTTAGACCTAAATCTAGATAAAGGTAAATCTTCGAAAATTCGCCAGGTTAACATCAAAATATGCAAAAATCAATTCATGGAGGTAGAATTCCAATCTAACATGTTTCGTTGACAAAAACAAAAGGAAACTATCCACCTAACAAATATATTAAGGTCTTTAAATTTTATAAAAAAAGCCTTCAATGCAATGAACAAACATTTAGACAACTGTGCAAATGTTTAAGATGTCTTTTATATTAAGGAAAAAAGCTTTTAGAGGTTATGCTAAAATTTATCGAGCTCTTATTTTAGAAAATACTGATCCATCTGTCTTTTTTGAAAAAAATAACATCTAGTATTTATAATATTTTAGCTAATGATAATTTTGTTCTTTAAAACCAAAGATGTATTCTTATGCATCATCATCTTCATAATATGGATTTTTAATAATATGCAAATGAAAACATACTTATGTAATACATAGTGTTTGTAATAAAACTTATCCGTGTTTAAAACAAGCAATCCGAATCAAT
>NW_019384482.1:487755-502484 GCF_000671375.1 Centruroides sculpturatus
TTTTTTTTTTTTTTTTTTTTTTAGAGTATCAAAATGTTTATTTTTCTAGCTGTATGGAGCATATTTTATTCTCATATATGATTAATGAAAAATTAATGAATGCATTTGATACAATTTTAAGCTATATTGATGAGTATAAAACATGGGTCGAGGTAGATACTGAAAGAAATTATATTTATAGATGTTCTTATAGGAATATACAAAAATGAAATTGGAGGATGTAATACAGTCGACCTCCCTATAACACGAGTCCCTATAGTTTGGATTCCTATATCACGGCAAAAAAATTGCAACAGTATTCGTACAAACATGCTAAAAATCTCCTATAATTCGGTAAAACATCATCTCCGACTCGTGTTATGACAGGATTGCACAAACTGTTGAGTTTAAACGAGCAGCAGACCTACCAAAAACCATTTATTATTTAACGTCCATAAAAATTATATTTATATTAATGATGTCTCCAAAGTTCAGCGAATTTTTCGCAAAAAAAATAATTTATCAGGAAGCACGCAAGCGCCATTCAATGACAATCTCCACGATGAAAACAAGCTTAAGCAACGGCGTAGTCGAATGGTGCACACTCAGTAAGTAATCCTACAATTTTTTGTTTATAGCATAGTTTATATGGATTATTCCCAAAAAATTATATGTATTTTGGAAATGTTGAGTCGAATTAGTCTAGAATCGATTAATTTTATGGAAGAAACCTTTCAAACAGCTGTAGTCCATAAACTGCGTATGTGCCGGGTTGTGATTGCCTGGACTCTTAGAAGCTGGATTCATAAAAACAGGAACGTATCTACCATGTTATAGGGGGGTTGACTGTATTATTATTCCAAAAGATATCTATATCTATACTACTATATAAAGAGACAATGTATTTTTCATTTGTGTCCACTAACCTTGGAAACTACTGAACCAATCTTTACCAAATTTTAACTGTAGCATCTTTATATGATCCCTAGAATGTTTACCATTAATCAAACCTACAGATTTTTAAAAATTAAATAAAACTGCAACGGATTTTTGTCTGTCTATTTCTCTCTCTTCTTTTCACTAGATGGCAACACATGAATTAGTACTTTCTGTCTATAAGAAAAGTCTATTCTTGAAGTTTACTACTATATTTGCAGAACTGACATTAAATTATAATTAATTAATTAGCAAAATCTTTGAGGAATTAAAAAAGTGACATTGTTAAAATTCATAAACCTATATGTTTTTCGATTAAAATTATTAAAAATGAGGATAAAAAAATATACGCCAATTTTTATTGTGGTAATAATGCTGTTAATAATTTTATCCAAAACCAGTTGGATAATTTGTTAGATAAAATAAATTATGTTGAAATTAATTTAAATACTGTTTCTAATAATTCAAGACATTTATATCATATTTGCAAAGAAAAATTTGATGACAATGATCAGCGGTGGCCTTATCCATTGCGAGGCTCTGGGCGGCAGATCTTTGCGAGGCCCTTGTCCTTTGTGCAAAGTATGTGAATTGAAATAGTAGGCACTTATTAATATTAATATATACTGTATTATAAATTAAATTTATTTTATTGTTATAACTAATAGCCAAGGATAAAATAAAAAGTTTTAAATATCAACTTTTTTCTACTTGGTTGTTGCGCGAGGCCCCTCCAAGAGCGAGGCCCCGGGCGATTGCCCTGCTCGCCANTTCCGTACATCATAAGATATACGTTTACTTGCTTCATCTTCTGACAAGATGAAAAACAGCTACCACCCAAAAAATGTTTTTATAATGAATTATCAAGAGAAAATATTACAGATGATGATTACAATCATGCTCAATTAGTTTGGAAAAAATTTCACTGTAAAACTTTTAAAGACTATTTAAAATTATATCAATATGTTGATACTATATTATTATTAGATAAAATACAGCTACCATTCAAGAAACATTTTTATAACAAATTATCAGGAGAAAATACTACAGATGGTGATTACAATCATGCTCAATTAATTTGAGAAAAATTTCACTGTAAAACTTTCAAAGACTATTTAAAATTATACCAATATGTCGATACGATATTATTAGTGAATATATTCCAAAATTTTAGAAAATTAAGTTTAACATATTATAATTTAGATCTTGTATATTTTATAACAACAACTGATTTAACGTGGAATTTCAGTTTAAAAAGGACAAAAATCCAATTAGAATTATTTAACGATCTCAATATTTACTTGTTTATTGAAAATGGAATTAGAGGAGGAATAAGTTTAGCGATGAAAAGATTTTCAAAAGCAAATACAGTAGAGCATCGATTATCCTAATCGATTGGGGTTGTTCGGAAAATTGATTTTTGGGATAACCGATTATGTACGAAAAAATATATTAACCTGTCCCATGTTGAAATTCACTCAAATCCTGGCATGTTCTTAAATACTCTGTCATGGTCATGCCAGTGCTGCCAGCTAAAATATGCACACTAACAAAAATAATATTGGAGTAGCCCAAGACATAGCCAAAGATTGCAGTGCCACAGCACTAGAAGAAATTTAAATTTTCCAACTGGAAAGCTTTCGGTTAATTGACGTTTCAGTTGATTGCCATTCAGATAATCGATGCTGTACTGTAATCCATTAATACCCAAAACTTATGATAAAAATCAACCTCATAATTATATTCTGTCCATAGATGCAAATAATCTTTATGGGTTTGTAATGAGTGCATATTTACCTGTAAATAATTTTAGATGGTTGTCCAAAGATGAAATAAATGCTTTAGACATATGTAATATATCAGATGAAAATGACATCGGATATATCTTAGAAGTAGATCTAAAATATCCGGAAAGTATTCACGATAGACATAATGATTTACCACTTGCTACTGAGCATACTAATATCCTGTATGATTTATTATTTAATTATGAAAAAACAGTATTAGGTAAATTAAATTTAAAATATACTAATAGTAATAAAACATTGGTTCCCACTCTTTTTGATAAAGAAAATTATGTAATTTATTATAGGAATTTAAAATTTTATCTAGATGAAGATCTGATAGTAAAATTCATAGATTACTTGCATTTTGTCAAAGTGCGTGGCTTAAAAAATATATATTATTTAATAATAAAAAAAGACAAGAATCGACTAATGATTTCGACAAATCATTTTTTAAATTAATGAATAATAATTTTTTCGACAAAACATATCAAAATCTAAGAAAGCATATTAATTTAAAAGCAGTTAAACCAATATCATAGATATCTATCTAAACCAGTGTTTCTCAATAAGGGGATATTGCCCCCATGTGGGCGTTTTCCCCATGGGGCAATTAGTAACAATTTATATTTTGGGGGCGAAAAATAATTTTCTGGGCAATATAGTAAAACATTATATTAAGAATAATTAGATATTTTATTTGTTTTATATCCATTTAATAAAATGTTATTAATATGAAAAATGTATCCTATAATATAACTAAAAAAATAATTATTTCCTAACATGAAAAAACAATTTTGTTTCTTTATAGACAATACTCAACTGCTAATTGATTGGGGGAATTTTTCATCTTTGCCATTAGATGAAAATACCATTCGTCATTTAAGAAATTATATTGACTGGGATATCATCAGTCAACAAAATGATTTATCTCTCACATTCATTTCTGAATTAGCTGTTAAATTAAATTGGGAAATCCTATGGAAAAATTATATATTCACTACTTCATTTATTGAAAAACACATTAAATATGCAAAATGGGATTTAATTTGTGAGCATCAAATGTTAGACAAATTAGTCTTAACCAACTTTTCAAAATATCTTGATTGGAATAAAATTGCTGAATTTCAAATCCTTTTGGATAATTTTATTAGGGTATACATACATAAGTTTGATATTAAAAATTTTTAAATACTAACAATTAAAAACTATGACTTTACGCATATTAAAATATTATCTAAACTGGAGTTTTGTTTCTCATTACCAAATACTTGACCACCAATTTATTGACGACTTCCAAAATCAACTTTCTTAGTGTTACATTTTAAAATATCAGAAATTAGACCAGGAATATATATCAACAATCACCAAAATTTATTTCTCCACTTACTTGTAGAAATGTGTCATGTTTTAGATAATGTGAATGAAAAAACTGGAAAAGCTTAAATAAAATAAAGTTATTTACATCTATTAATGTAAAAATAAAAAAAAAATTAAAACTAATTTTGTTTTTTGTTGTTATTTCATACCGTTGTCGTGTTTTAATTTTCTTGGATATTAAAACATTTAATAATTGATACAAAAACTGTCTTATTGTTAAAATAAAATTAATGTAATTAAAAGTTGTGATCAGTATGTGTCAAACCACTACTACTGTTAATGCAGTTTGAAATGTAAAACTATCTTTCAAACAATGTTTGATTTCTCTTAGTAATTTATAAAAAAAATTATTTTAAAATGAGTGTTAGAGAGGATAAAGTTCTGTTCAAAACAATGGAGAGTCAAATTATAGATGTATGCTGAATAATATTAATAGATTGATATATTTTTAATAATTTCTTTTCTTCTAATGAAACAAAATAGTATCATTTTAATTAAATTCCAATCATTAACTACATTATTACCAACCTTTCAGCTTATTCTGAAAAACATTAACAGCTTCATCTTGATTCCATATTGGATTAAATCTAAAATAGAAAATAAATTCAATTTTTCACATCAAATTTTCATGGTGCATTAAAATATAAGATAAAACATAAATACAAATCTTAGTGTCAATTAATATCATTCATAACTAATTCATTAGAAAGAATACATAATCTGACTTTTTTAAATTGGGAAAATATCAAAATTTTTATAAAATCATATACCTTTACTTATGTTTGATAACAGTAATTTTAAGATTTTGAATTGCATGTAGTATTTGTCCCCCCACTTTAAACTCCTAAGTTAGCTTTATTTTAATGCTAACTTAGTTTTGTTCATTTAAGATTCTTGTGAATTTTAATGTTGTTGTTATCCATTCAGTTGTTCAAGATCACTGGTGACCCTTTTCGCAAGCTTCTGCCACAGTTTCCTATCCTGTACTACTACCCTCAACTGGCTCATGGTCATTCTGGTGTCCATTTTGATGGTATCAAGTCAGCACATTCTATTGTGACCAGGCCTTCTCTTATTATTGACAAGGGAAAGCAGCATCATGGACTTTTTTGTGTGACTGTGACTGCATTACAAGACCAAAATAAGTGAGCCTGAGCCAAGGTATTCTTTCTTCTAAGGACATGTCAGGTTTTTCACAGTCTAGAACTTCCCTGTTAGTTACCCTATCAGTTCATGGTATTAGAAGCAGCTTCCTCCAGTGCCACAGTTCAAATGCATCTATCCTTTCTCTGTTGGCTCTCTTTACAGTCCAACTTTCACAACCATACATGACTATGAGAAATCTAAGAGCCTGAACAAGACTGCATTTAGTTATTATCTAAATATCCTTGCTCCTCCAAATTTTTCCATGCTTGGTATTGCATTTTGTCCTAATGAAATTCTTCTCTTGATTTCAGATGTTACTTTTCCATCACTGTCAAGTTTTGAACCAAGAAAGATAAAGTTCTGAACATGATCTATGGTTTCCATGTCTATTTTTGTTTGAGTCTGGCTTGTTTTGTCTGTTGTCATCATTAGAATAGATTTCCAATAGGTCCCGGGTCATGCAAGGGTTCTCGGCAATGAGACCACTGACCATCTTGCCAAACAAGCTGCAAAGTCTTCAGTCATTAGTACTTTCAGTTACATTCCTACCTGGTACTGTACATCAACAATCACATCAAGAAGCAAATCTTCATTCTCTGGCAAGACAGCTGGGACCATGACACCACTGGTAGGCTCACCTACACCTTCATCCCCAAGGTTGACACTACTGTGATTCTTTGTCACTTTTACCCTAGTTACATCCTCACTCAACTACTTACAGGACACTTTAAGCAATACTTGCATAGATTTAAGCTTGGGGACAATCCACAATGTAATTGTGGTATTCAGGAGGACCAAACACCACTTCACTTAGTTTTTTGCTGCAATAGGTACTGTACAATCAAATTAGGGATAGTTTAAAGAGAGCTGCTATTCTTGAAGGGTACAACTGGCCTTGCAACACACACCAACTCATTCACACGCGTGCAATGTTCCATCATCTACTCCCATTTATATCCCTTAGTGGGGCTCTTGAGAGCACTCACTCCAATGGTACAGATGGCAATTAGCTTCCTCTTGCTTTGTTTCAACTGTCAGTATATACAGTAGAGCGTCGATTTTCCGAAAGTCAATCATCCGAAACGTCAATCATCCGAAAGATTTCCAGTCGGCAAATTTAAATTTTCGCCAGTGCTGTGGAGCTTCAATCTTTGGCTATGTCTTGGGCTACTCAAATATTTTACGTTTTTGATACTAAACTAACATCTGAAGTATAATTTTTTATTGTTTTTATATTTTTCAATATATTTTGTTTGTACAAAATAAAAAAATAATTTTTAACGATACAATAGTCTTTGTTAGGCTTAACATCGACGAAAATTCAACGCGAAGCGACACACAACGAAGAAAAATTTCAACATGGGATAGGTTAAACTATTTTTTCGTACATAAATCGGTTATCCGAAATATCAGTTATACGAACAACCCCAGTCCCCAATTGATTCGGAAAATCGACACTCTACTGTAGTTGCCTTATAACTTTGTATTTTAATTTTTATTTTCTGACTTCTTTTTAGACTGCATTCAGCTAGTTTAAGTTAGTCCTAGTTGTAAGTTAGATTAGGGACTATTAATTCATATGCTTCTATGTCCTTATTTTCTACAATTTGTTAAATGTTTGTCTACGAGGACTGAGCTTATTAACACCAGTGCAATATGACCTATTAATAAGCTCAGTCCTCTTAGACAAACATTTAACAAATTGTAGATTAGTGACTCTTAGCTTGGTTTCCAGTTAGGATGAACCTAACCAGACGACTACAGCTAACAACCCTAATCTAATTTAACCTAAGTTATGGTAGGTTAGTTTAGTTAGTGAGTTAATGTTTAAAAAATAAATAAATAATAATAAATAAATAAAAAAAATGAAGTGGGGTGTTGCTTGTTTGTCTTTTGTCCATCCGATCATCTCATCTAGTTTGTTGTTGTGTTCGTTTGTTTTTTCACACTGTCTATCAAGCTGTTTAGTATTAAGATTTGTGCTCAGGTTCAGTTTCATTAGTATTAAGTAGTTATAAGTCTTTC
Organism: Centruroides sculpturatus; assembly: GCF_000671375.1. Taxonomy (NCBI): domain Eukaryota; kingdom Metazoa; phylum Arthropoda; class Arachnida; order Scorpiones; family Buthidae; genus Centruroides; species Centruroides sculpturatus. Next base: position 495,006 of record NW_019384482.1, read on the forward strand.
TACTAACAGCCACTTGGCACTAACTTCTACACTTAGCTATTCATGGTGCACTGAATCATTGGTGTTCACTACACTCAGGTTTTCTTTTAGATCCTTTGGGGGACTATAGCCTTGCAGCCTAAAAACTGCACACCAACATCAGACATAGAGGTTACTGTAGCCATACGTACACCATTCAGAGAGATCCTACCTTTCTCTACTATCTATCTCCTCTCCCTCCTTCCCCTCCCCTTTCCCTTACCCTCTTTACTGCCAGCTAAACACCTGGTATACAGCCAAAGTCCTTCTTGTATGTATGTATGTATGTATGTATGTATGCATGAATGTATGTAGCCATCACCTTGGTCTTTTTAACATTGAGGTGGAGGCCCATTTTTTACTTTCAATTTTGAATTTTGCTGTGAGAAGTCTCAGGTCATCCTGTCTCTGCAAGCAGAGTTGTGTTGTCAGCATAACAAAGATTTCTGCCACCTATATTTACTTCTATCTTCAGGTCTTCTAAAGCAGATTTTCACATGATCATTTCTGAGTAGATGTTGGAAAAAAGTGTCTAACAGAATAATCCCTGTCAGACACCTTTACTAATTTTGAGCCAGTCTTTGTAACCCTGTCTTCTCTGTGGTTTCTTGATTGGAGTCAGTGGCGTAGCGAGGGGGTGCAAGGAAGTGTATTGTGCATTGGGTGCTACTCGCAGAGGGGCGCCCAAATGGTCTCCAAGACAAACTATATGTGTTTCTGGAGAGGGGAGGAGGCGCCAATAAAGTGTCGTGCCCCGGGTGCCAGTTATGTTCACTACGCCACTGATTGGAGTACAAGGATTTTATGAACTTTACTAAATATGCTGAGATACCAACTTCTGTATGGCTTTCCAAAGCTTATTTTGATTCACACAATTATGACCAGAGGGTAAGCACCTCTTTAGTGCCTCATCAGGACTGACACCACTCTGTCTTCAGGATAGACACAGAAACTGCAACTTTGAAATTTGCATGAGTGTTTACATGTGCAGGCACTCTGATTTGGGATGGATGATGATTGAGAGATGGATCAGAAGTGAATCACTCGGATACAAGGTTAACAATTAAAATAATCAATTTAATTCAACAAAAAAGAGAATACATAGTTCTATGCTATCGAATCATGGTCGAGAGAGAGTTTACAAGAAACTGTGAGTTAGTATATATACCTTTGATGCACTTAATTGTGCAGATTTCCGGATCGCTGACTTTTGGTCAGTTGAAGCGGTGGGTAGGCGTTAATTTTTATTTTTCTTGGACGGAGTCAAACCAATGGAAAACTGGAGGATATAATAATCCTGGGAGTTCGAAGGCATCAAAAAACACAGTAGGAATCCTTGATAGCCTGGATGACGACGATACCTCTCCTGTTTTTCCAGGGCACTTGTTTGATGCGCTTGCAAACTCTTGACGACCCCTTATCCTTGAGTCACACCTTTTATACCTCTAAATCACATTATCCTTTTTCACCAATCATGAAATTTTGCTATTAGTTCCTAGTGACACATTTGATGAGTCCCTGGGAAAGGAATTGACTCCAAGGAGAGATGCAATCATTCTCTGGTAATAAAATTGGAAAAATTTTCGTAAGACGAAAAATGAATTTTCTCTCCAAATTTTTGTCAAGTCTGACTCTCACACAATTAAATGCCCTGATATATGAAGCACATTGTGGAATGGCACTTTTGGATATTTTTCTTGCATAGCATGAAGATTAGTATTGAGTTACAATAGTTGCACTTTCTTTTGTCATATTATAATCATTTGTGTCTGAAAAAAATATATAAATTAAAGTATTAAGTATTTAATTATAGCCATATTATAGCCCGAATATTTAGGTGGTTTTTGGATTATTATAGAAATTAAAATTTTGGCAATGCTTAGATACAAACACTTAAAAAGCAAAATTTTGGCAATAGATACAAACGTTTAAAAATTTCTAAAAATTCAGTTATAACCATACCAAGTCAATGAAGCACATGTGGAATGGCACTTTTTGAATTCATGAGCTTTCTCTATTATCCATCTCAAATTTTCAATTTGATCACATGTGCCTCATCCACATTGGAAGCCTACTTGAACATCTGGAAGTGCCATTTCAATAATTGGCCTTAACCTTCCTTGTATGAGCTTAAGAAGTATCTTGCTTGCATGTGGGATAAGGGCTACTGTGCAATAATTTGCACAGTTACAAGAGTCATCTTTCTTTAGTTTAGGGATAAAGATTGGAAAAAAAATCAATCATGTGGCCATTGTGCAGCTTTCCATAAAAGCCATTATAGGTTTAACAAATTTTGGTTGTAGTAACTCTGCTGGGATGTTGTCTATGCCTGATACTTTTCTTTTGGCTAGCTTTTTCCTTGCTTTTATCACTTCTGACATCAGTATGAGTAGTTCTAAATCTGAATCATGTGGTGGATCAAACCCATGACTGCAAGTTTATAGTTCTGTATATTCTATCCACTTGTTTCTAATGCTCCGTTGGTCAGCAGCTCCTTCCTATACTTATCTTTTATGTTACCTTTATGGGCCATGAATGGCTTTTTAAATTTTCTGATAGGTGTGGTGAAGAGGTTCCTTCTCCACAAATCAGAAAATTTGTAGCTCTTACTAAATTATACTTCACATTGTTTGCATTGGTCATTCCAGTATGCTTGTTGGAACTCTGCATTCAGTCACTCTACTTGTCTGTTACCAATTGCTTTTGCTGCCCTTCTAGACTCTGTGATTTCAATTGTTTGCTCGGCCAACTGATTATGACATTTTTCTGGGATTGTCTTTTGACACGCTTTAGGCAGCTTCAGTTATTGTAGATTAAATATCATTCCAAAGTTATTCAATTTTCTTCTCTGCTGTATCAAGCAACTCAAATCTGTTTGTCACTATGAAAGTAAATGAAAGAGGGATCTTGAAAGTGTAAAATTTTCACTGTGGGACATCCTTATGAACAACACATTTCAATGTACATGATACAATATTTCTACTTTAAAAAATAAAAACATTTATATTTGAAAAACATAAACTCTATATAATTTTAAAGTTTGAATAATGAATATGAATTTCTTCAGTAATTTACTTATGTTAAGAATATTATAAAAATATAATATATACAGGTAACCTCCGTATAACACAGTAGTTACGTTCCAAAAAATTGCTGTGTTATGCAAAACTGTGTTATACAAAACAAAGAACTAGTACGAAAAGGAGGGTTAGGTTCCAAAAATTAAAAAACATGCTATTATAGTTTCATAATTAAGATAACTATATTTATTAAAATTTTCTTAAGAGATACATATTAATATAAATTAAACAATGTTTTCTTTGTCATCACTAAAAGCACTATTAACTGAGAACGTTTTCTTTTTGGCAAATTATCCTTATCTTCTGAGCATTTTTCTGCATTATCTTCAGATCCATGCTTTACCTTTTGAGAAAAGTATGTAATTTTAGATTGCTTGCTTCTAGTTAAATGATCTTTATAAATTTCGTTATATGGTGCTAAGCACTTATGAAGAATAACGCAAGTCTGGAATAAGAAAAAAGCATCTGGCAACATCAGAAGCAGAAGCATCACAATCTGGCAATATTGAAACAAGTTTCGAGAAGGACCATGTGTATCGACAGAAGACAAGAAAAGAAAATTCACATACTTAAACACTAATAGTTCACGAAAATTATTATTTTCGTGAACTATTGTATGTAAGTATGTAAAAATTTATTACTTAATATTTAGTACTTAAGTATGTAAAAATTTATTACATTTCAACTTGTATGAGGGTTTTACCCAATTCGCGAACTGTGTCAAAGTGAATCCGTGCTATAACATTACCATGTTATACGGGGATGGTACCAATTCTCGAACTGTGTTAGAGTGAATCCGTGCTATAGAAGTGCCGTGTTATACAGGGGATGGTACCAATTCTCGAACCGTGTTAGAGTGAATCCGTGCTATAGAAGTGCCGTGTTATACGGGGTTACCTGTATTTAAAAAGATTATGGAACTACCGATAGTGAAATGAAAATTAAAAGCTGACTAATCCTGATTCTATAAATTGTTTGTATTTTCAAATAAGCATAGTTTACTTACCCTTGCATAGCATGAAGATTAGTATTGGGTACAATAGCTGTACTTTCTTTTGTCATATTATAATCATTTGTGTCTGAAAGTAATATAGAAATTAAAGTATTAAGTATTTAATTATAGCCATATTATAGCCTGAATATTTAGGCGGTTGTTAGATTATTATAGAAATTAAAATTTTGGCAATGCTTATAGATACAAAAACTTAAAAATTTCTAAAAATTCAGTTATAACCATACCAGTATATGCCTTAGCAGTTGCTGCTTTTAATAGTCTTTTGTAACTAGAAAATAAAAAAAAATGTAATTTTAATGCAGTATTAACTTGCATACAAAATTTATTTTATAGAGAAACTTACCTGCTAATTCGAATGTAATAAACAATAAGTAATAGTAGCATACAAAAAATTAAAGTTCCAATAGTAGCTACCAGAATATATGATTCTTGTTCTTCCCAAAATGTCTTATTTATGTTTTTACTTGTAGTATGACTCTAGAATGTTATGATTAATTTGAAACTTTTAAATATTTTAAAATATTTTTTCAATTTGATGTGTTATATAAAATAACATATCAAATTGAATATTATTGATAATTAAGTTATTTCAACATATATTAAATCAAAACACAAAAAGAACTTATATCAATATGAACATCTCCTATAAGTGTTCTTGTTTTTGCTGTAATTATTGTATAATGTCTTTCTATATTACTGAAATTTAATGGAGACAGGTTTGAGCAATTTCTTTAAGGCATTGCAAAATGGAAGTGTTTATATATTTGAACTAAAATTTTCAAATTGCAGACCTTTACATTCTCACTGTCTTCCAGCTGTCTGTCCTTTGTTAATGTTGATAACAGAGTTAGATAGATAAAAATCGTGACCAGGTATAGAAAGCTTAGGAACTGTATGCCCCAATTAACTATTTACAAACTTCTAGCCTGAACCAGAAGTCATGTGAATTCAATTCAAAATTTTCTTCAGAACGGAGTTAGATAGATGACTGGCATCACTTGATTGGTTTCAGGAGAAGTATGATATACAGTACAGGGACAAGACATCACTAAAATTCAGACCAAAAATATAAAAGTTTAGGGGCCAAAGACCTTGATTAACTATACACAAACTTCTGGTTCAGACTGGAAGTCACATATTTTTTAAAATTAAAAGCTGATTAAAACTTGCAGTCCAGCATTGTGACAATGTCACAATAAGTAATTGCTCATTTTATATAGAATGTGATAAAGTAATTTTTTGTTTAGATGTATGTTTGTCGTTTGTGATCTGGAAAAATTGTTTTATTCTCTTTTCTTTTTTTGTTTTACCCCTCCTGGGTATAATAAATATTGAGTTCCAAATTATAGCCTTATATTTGTATCCTATGAGATTTTTAACCAACCCAAAATGTATTTTTTGATGGCAGCTTTATCACAAACTATTTAAAGCTTGAGAAACAAACAGTTACAAAACAGCTCAGCATTATAGGGAAGCTGAATTTACAAACTTTTCAAATTTGGAGTACATGATCAATGCATCCTCTTAATTTTTTCTAATTGAACAAAATGTGGAATGTATTCATTTTGACCTGCTCTACAACTTTACAATTGGAACTGTAGTTCTATCTATAATAGGTGCTGAGATAATTTTAGCCCCTCTTTCTTTGGGGTAGGGAGAAATTCACTTATGTACCGATGAATAGCCCATGCTCAATAATATATGAAAACAAGCATCATTTACATAAATCTGACAGTTCTTTCTTAGCTATTAGCTTGGATTGCATTTTAGGAGACATCGTATATATGTATACTATATATACTATATATAGTGTGTGATTGGTTAATGAACAGTTTGGTTAACAAACAAACCAGATAACGAACACTTTCGCAAAAAATTTTATATTTGGTTAACAAGCACCTCACAGAATAAACACAAGAAGCGACGTAAAGTAATGAATACCAATTGGTCTTCCCTTGTCTTCAGACAAGGGAAGACCAATTGGTCTCTCTCAGGGATGATGTAGATAGAGAAGGTTGGAATTCGGAGGTGGAAGTTCAGAGAAACTCTGTGGAGGAAGTTCCCATGTCCTTGATGACGGTGGTTTTATATGTTGAATTTCAAATGGTAGCTGTATTACGTATTATATAGGTAAATGTCTCTTCAATCCGAACAAAATTTCGGTAGACTTTCTCACAGCTCAACAGGTTAAAAATCTCCTTTATTGTTTTTCACATATGCATTTTGGGCAAGTTTAATTTTCCTGCCCCTCTTCAGTGCTACAAAACAAATTCATATTGAATTTACACAAAACAACTTTATAGTAGAAAATGTTTACAAGACATAAAAAGACACTTTATAATACCTTAAGATTTCCCACATGTTCTTTCATCTTTTTTACAGTACTTGTACTATCAATTTACAATGTTTTCAAATTTATAATTTTCTCTTAAGGGTGTTTTACATCGAAATCCGTACCATTATGCTACACAACTAATTACAAATTATAATTATTAGTAACATTTTAAATCACTTATTTATAACAAATTTTTTCCTTTAAAAAAATATTTACTAAAAAAAATACATACATGTTTTTCTTTAAAAGTGTCACAACAATAACAGAGTAGTATACGTTGTATAAACTTTAAAAAGGTTCAACATACAATAAAATTTTCACGACAATGTATAATCTTAGAAATATAAACTATTGACTTGTTGCGCCCCCTATCATGTTATACCATTGCTGGTCGATTTGCATGCCATTGGAAATGTTTATTAAATTATTACCACTGTATTTCATTATTTCTATATGTTCTTTGAATTTACGTTTATATATATTTTTCTCACAGTGTAGGATTTTAATATTATTTCTATCTATTTTGCAGTTACTATTTTTGATGTGGTTATACCAAGGTGAATTATCATGTTTTAACCGTATGGCAGCTTCATGTTCTTTTATCCGTAATTCCAAAGTTCGACCCGTTTCACCTATGTATTCTTTAGGATTTTGACAGTTGCAATTAATTTTGTAAACAGTTCCAGTTTTTTTCAATTTATCAGTATTGGTTTTGTATTTTCCTAATTTATTTGAGATTTTATTTGAAATTTTATTGGTCAAAGATGGGGCCAAAATTATATTGTCTTTTTTAAGGCATTTAGAGCTATTATTATAAATATCAGCTATGTAAGGGAAGGGTTTGTAATTTTTATCTTTCTTATTTTTTGTTATAAATCTATTATTGTAGTATTGTGTATGCCAGTTTTTTAAAAGGATTTTTGGATAACTATTAAGAATAAATTTATCATCTAATTCGTTTAATTCAGTTTTGCGTTTCTTTTTACTGGTAGTTCTAGTATATATCTTTTTTAATTCCATTATATATGTAT
>NW_019384482.1:503125-514337 GCF_000671375.1 Centruroides sculpturatus
ATACATATATAATGGAATTAAAAAAGATATATACTAGAACTACCAGTAAAAAGAAACGCAAAACTGAATTAAACGAATTAGATGATAAATTTATTCTTAATAGTTATCCAAAAATCCTTTTAAAAAACTGGCATACACAATACTACAATAATAGATTTATAACAAAAAATAAGAAAGATAAAAATTACAAACCCTTCCCTTACATAGCTGATATTTATAATAATAGCTCTAAATGCCTTAAAAAAGACAATATAATTTTGGCCCCATCTTTGACCAATAAAATTTCAAATAAAATCTCAAATAAATTAGGAAAATACAAAACCAATACTGATAAATTGAAAAAAACTGGAACTGTTTACAAAATTAATTGCAACTGTCAAAATCCTAAAGAATACATAGGTGAAACGGGTCGAACTTTGGAATTACGGATAAAAGAACATGAAGCTGCCATACGGTTAAAACATGATAATTCACCTTGGTATAACCACATCAAAAATAGTAACTGCAAAATAGATAGAAATAATATTAAAATCCTACACTGTGAGAAAAATATATATAAACGTAAATTCAAAGAACATATAGAAATAATGAAATACAGTGGTAATAATTTAATAAACATTTCCAATGGCATGCAAATCGACCAGCAATGGTATAACATGATAGGGGGCGCAACAAGTCAATAGTTTATATTTCTAAGATTATACATTGTCGTGAAAATTTTATTGTATGTTGAACCTTTTTAAAGTTTATACAACGTATACTACTCTGTTATTGTTGTGACACTTTTAAAGAAAAACATGTATGTATTTTTTTTAGTAAATATTTTTTTAAAGGAAAAAATTTGTTATAAATAAGTGATTTAAAATGTTACTAATAATTATAATTTGTAATTAGTTGTGTAGCATAATGGTACGGATTTCGATGTAAAACACCCTTAAGAGAAAATTATAAATTTGAAAACATTGTAAATTGATAGTACAAGTACTGTAAAAAAGATGAAAGAACATGTGGGAAATCTTAAGGTATTATAAAGTGTCTTTTTATGTCTTGTAAACATTTTCTACTATAAAGTTGTTTTGTGTAAATTCAATATGAATTTGTTTTGTAGCACTGAAGAGGGGCAGGAAAATTAAACTTGCCCGAAATGCATATGTGAAAAACAATAAAGGAGATTTTTAACCTGTTGAGCTGTGAGAAAGTCTACCGAAATTTTGTTCGGATTGAAGAGACATTTACCTATATAGTTTTATGTTTTTCATGTTCGATTCTTTTCTAATTGGTCAGACTTTCCCTTCCTCACTCCCCGATTGGTCTCTTACCTGTCTCAAAATAGAATTTGAAATCAGATTGGGTCGCGAGAAAGGTATGCCTGGGATGGTTTATCCGATACCATTGTCTCAACTCCCTATTTATCAACACCCATGCTCATATTTTACCTTTGTTTCCTTTTTCCTTATTGCGTCTTGTATTAAACAATTTGCGTTTTGATTTTCTTTTATTCTAAATATTGTTTTCTCTCTATTCTTTATGAGCGCCAATGTCAAAGTCTGGTGTTACCATCTTGCCACTTATATTACTTGTTTTTTCTATGATTTGATTTAATAAAATATACATTTCCTTTTAAATTTCAAACTAGTTCCAGGGCCTCCCAATTTCTCTCAAAAGTTATTACACGTGTCATATGACCACCATTCCTATTTAAAAATTTTAAAAATGAATTCAAATGGCAGCTGCAACTGACACACACAAAGACATGACAAGGTTGCTCCTGGGCATAACATATTTCTATCATGTCAAAATTTCCTGTCTAACTCAGTTCAATTATATAAGAATGTTAATGATTTTTGATTCACTCTGTATATTATTAGTTTATATATAATATATGTGGTGTAGCTATAAAATAAAAATGAGACTGCACTTCTGTACATTGAATAGTCACACATGGGCTGGAGAGAGGGATAAAAGATCTTGAAGTATGAACAAGAACAGAAGTCTCAACTGTATAGTGCTCAATTGTATAGTTTGCAGATAGGAACTCTGAAGTCAATGTGTTTTTCTTGCATGTCAGAAAAATGACAAGCTTGAAAGTGGAGCAGCATATCAACCTGAAATTAATAGTAAATTAAAGAAAAAGAACACTGAATCTTTTCACTTGCTACATGAAGCTTGTGGAAACACATCTGCATGTCTCGCACATGTGTTTGAATGGCACAGAATACTTTTTGCAGTTACTTTCTGCAGAGAGTTTTCTTTGATAATAAGAATGTAATTTTGAAGTGCTGAGTTCCAGAAGGCACAACAGTGAACCACCAATAATATAAACATGTACTGGAAATTTTATGGAAAAAGGTCAGAAGAAATGGTTCATTCTCCACCAGGATAACACACCAACACATTTAGTGCCGTCAGTGAAGCAGCAGTTTTTGGCCAAGAAATCATCACACTGCTTTAACAGCAGTCTTATTCACATGATATAGCTCCGTGTGATTTTTACCTTATCCCTAATGTGACATCTGCACTGAAGAGAACCTGTTTAGACTCAGTTTCTGTGATTAAGAAAAAATGATGGAGCTTCTGTGTACCCTGACAGAAAGTGACCTGTGGCACTGTTATGATCAGTGGAAGATCCAAATTCATAGGTGTATGGATGTAGGAAGATCATATATTCAAGGGGGAATAAAACTAAAATGTAAGTTTAAAAATAATAATTAAGTTACAGCATCAGTCTCATTATTTTATAGCCACATCTTGTATTGAATTCTCAGCATATATATATATATATATATATATAATAAAACTGTAAATCTGTCTTACCATTAAAGTAATATAAACTGAAACTTCAGATGATTGTCTTGGAATTCCAAGATCATAAGCCATTACTTTTAAGAAATATGTTTTAGTACAAATAGTTATACAGTTATCATTTACAGGAGGCTCATCGTCTTCAAAATCTAATGACGACTTTGGAGTAATAATACCTTCTACTGGATCAATTGTAAACTGTTCAAAAGCATCGTAAATAATTTGGTATCTAACTATACTGTTAGTTGAATTAGGTTCATCAGCATCCGTTGCCTGTAATTTTAATAAAAAAAAGGTCATTTTCTTTTTTTATAGAAAACAATTAATAATAAATATAAATTTTATTAATAAAATATTATTCACCTGTATTTGGAGTATATCCATAAATTTGTTTGAATTTTCCAATAAGTATCCACTATAATTCTCATAACAAAACTTAGGTGCATTATCATTAACATCAAGGATAACAATGTGCAACTGAGTTGTATTTGCATTTCCTGTGCCATTTTCATCTCTTGCTTCTATGGTAAGATAATAATCTTGAATTTTTTCATAATCAAATCCATGATCATCCTTTGAAACTCTTAGATCTCCTGTTATTCTATCTATCTGAAAACTAAAGAAGACTAAGTTACATAAATTAAAAATCTATACAGTGGAACCTCGCTTAATGAGCCTAATTCGTTCCAATCTTACTTGTAATGTGAAACACTCATTAAAGTGAAAAAATTTTTTTCATATAAATTAATATAAAATACAATAATGTGTTCCACGCCGAAAAAATACTCAAATATTTTATCTATACCATTTATTCAAACAAAATTATACAATAAACATTGTTAAGGAGCATGAATCATCATCAGCTTTTCTTCTAGTGCCGAATGAACCAACCTAAAATGCGAATTCGATGTATAGAAAAAAAAACCACAGATAAACATTATGTAAAGGCTATTCTACTATTAAATAGTAGAAATTAATTAATTTGACTAGAGGTAGACAGTTATGCTTCCATCTCGTTTTAAATTTAATAATTATAAATAATTAATTTTTTTTAAATATGAATACATTTCTAAAATTTAATTTGGAATTGGTTATTAAATTTAATATGAGATGGAAGCCTACTTCTAGTCAAATTAATTAAAGCCTTTACATAGTCCAAGAATTTGTCATATCGTTCACGTATCATGTATATAGCAGATTATGGTTGTTGATGTTTATATGTGATATGTCTGAACATAAGTATGGAAAAATGTGTGATCGCAAACAACACTAAGATGCTATCGGAATGAGTGCAAAACTTTGATGTAGCAAGCGCAAAATCGGGACTTTCCCTATCCTGGCCATTCGTTACGCAAAACACTCGATAAGTGAGGTTCCACCGTACTTACTAAAATCAAATTAAAGTTTAGTATAAAATTTAACATGTAAATTATAATATGCAATAAATTTCATTATAATACTAATTTATAAAATGATAAAATTCATATACTGTATATTGTTGCACATAATTACTACATTTATATTAATTATATGTTTATTCATATAATTCATATATATATATATATATATATTTATTACCTATCAGATATGTAGTTTGGTATCAACCTATATCGAATGCCTTTGGTTCCATAATAACCAGAATCAATATCGGTAGCCTAAAAGTAAAAGTTTTGATTTTTAGAAAAATAAAATTCATTAAAACTCAAAATTAATTAAATTAAAAAAATTTTATATTTATTTTAATTGATAATATTTCATTAACAATTTTTTCTATAATTTCAGATTGTTCCTGAATAAATGACCTTTTACTGTACATTAGATTTAAAAGTCAATTTTGACTTTTACCTGACTCTAAATCATACTACTGTATACAGGAAATATATAAATAATTGTGCATATTTTTCATAATAATAATAATGAAATTTATTTAAGCTAGCATTGTAAAAATATTAAATGTAATTTAGATGCATTAATCGCATAAATAATCAAATTTATGAATTTACAAAATTTAAGAAAATCCTTAAAACAATACATAAAAACGTGTCTTTTCATTTTGTCTTTTCACGCACGCACATAATTTTTAAATTTAAAAATTTTTGTCTTGGAAATTTTTCATCAAATATATTTATTTTTTAATACTGAGCCATCACTAAAGGGATCTTTTAACGTTTTACATAATGAGGTGGATGAGTAGCCTCAAATGAAATGTTGACTCTACTGTAGAACTGTTATTTTCCTCATGTGTGTAAGTGTGTGAAAGAACAAACTGAGAAGACACATTTTTATGTATTGTCTACTCAAGTATTTTTGTCCTGGCAATTTTTTATCACATAAATTTATGAACTTCCATAAAAGTTAATCCTTCATTTTAAAATAATTTTAAATATTTTTATATGATCTATATTTGTTGTAATATTACAAGATACTGATTATATTTCATTTTCTGACTTTTACTGTTTAACATAAATTTTTATTTTATTTTAACATTGATTTTTGAGAACAATTTTGACAATAATTCTAAGTTATGTATTTGGAAAAAAATTATAAGTTGTAAACTTATTGATACACAAATTTTTCAACTTTAAACTAAGTTAATAAAAACAGATATAGAAATTAAAAAAATTATAAAAAAGTTTAAATTAGCAAAAAATGTTGTATAAAAGATTAATATTTAATGGTATAAATAATATAATTCTTTGAAATATTTTATTTACAATAATTGAAGCTACAAAGTCTCCTTGGCTAGCATTTTCATAAACATAAGCAACATCAGCAGATAAAAACTGAGGAAAGTTATCATTTACATCTTCAAGATTTACTGTTACATTCACTACTGAATAATAACCTTCTTCTGTTTCAGTCTCTTCTGCTATAATCTGAAATAATAAATAAATAAATACTACATTAATTATTATTTTAAAACAGAATTTAATTATTATATACAATAGAAAATTTATTTTAATATAAGATTTATATAGGATAAAGTAAAATAGTTCTTAAGTCCTATGCATGAATTGAAATAAGTAGTTTTATAAATTCTTATCTTTTCATATTTTTACAATATATTATAAAAATTTTTAATTTAATAAATCAGGTTGAAAGCATTTGTTTTGATTAAACAAATGCTTTTAACCTTTTAGTTGAAAGCATTTGTTGAAAAATGTGAAAGGTGTTTTTTAGTGCCTTGATATACTTTTGTTATTCTATATATAACAGATTTTACTTTAATATTTTATATTCAACAAAATCTACCACAGACTGGTTGTTACAATACCTAAGAATACACTACTAAAAAAACCTTCAGTCCAGCGACAAAAATTTAATGAAAGTTCATAAATATAGTCTATTTTATATTCTTACATAATTAAATTAATTAGATTATAAGAGATAGCTATTTTTTTTTACCTTAAAATTAAACTGTTTTGGTTCTAGTAAATCTTCTCTTTCATAATCTAATTCTTCAGATTTATTAACTCTTATCATAAAGATAATATCATTACTTCCTTGAGTTGGTGTTACTGCAAATATGTCTTCATGGTCTTCAAGATAAAGTTTGAATTTAGCATTTTTACCCTTATAAAATAAAAAAAAAATTACATTAATATGTGAGTGCCTGAATTTGATAAACTTTTATAAACTTTTTATAAAATTTCACTCTCGCTTTAAAATGAAACAAAATAACGTTTAAATGCATGGAAAAAAATTCTGTTTTTTTTTTCCAACATTTAATAAAAACCTGGAAGGATGCGATCATATCTTCCTCTGGATTCACTTCCTTTCAACGGTGACACAGCTTCCTAATGTGTCACCAGGAATCTACGATCAAAAACCGACTATTCGACAGTTGTAGAAAAACTCCTAATAAGATCGTGGGAAAAACCCAGAACAGATCCCCTAATAAAAAGGAGGAGCTGATGAGTCGAAAGCTGTCATCCAATTTTTTTCTTGAACTGTGTGTGTCCAGCCGCTTGCCATCGCTGATCTTAGCTGTCACCACTCAAGAAAATCTGTCATCGCTCATGAGAAATCTTCTCTGCTTCAGAGAAAAGAGACTCCCTACTTCCTGAAAGTTCCGAATGGATCTTCAATTTCTATGAATTCTTAAGGTTATCAACACGCAAACGATTGTAAGCTCACTATCTCTCTCGCAGTCAGGGTCGTGATCATAATAATAAGGTTCCTATATATATATATATCGTATTATTAGCATCCACTAAGCATCTGTATATAGGTTATAAATAGATGGTATCGATTAATAAACGGGTATTTTGTTAAATGATAAGTTTGTGAAGTGTACTTCTTCCATTTGTCTCCTTCCGCCTCCATTCCGAGTCCTATAACGTGACTGCTTGCGCAAAAACTAACATAACGGCCATCCAAATTTCTGTATCCGGAAGACACGGTGGTGTCAATCCTGAAAGGCATCGAAGAGGTGCCGACCATTTGGTCACAATATATGAATATTTTTATTTTACATAAATACAAAGACATATTTTTTCTTCTTCCAAGTGCTGTCCATTCACAGTTACCTAACTGTCTTTAGTACTTATCATAACAGACATCTGCAACTGCAAAGGAATCATCACCAGAATCTGCTTAGAAAATGATTATTAACTGCTGCACTCAGTGATAGCCTGAAGACATTTAAAGAATACACTGAAGCAAATTCTTTCAGAAGTTTAAGTTGTGTTTTTTTTTTTTCCATTGACATTCTTCCTCCAGTTTTTTTCTTGACATTCTTCCTCCAGTTTCTCAGTAATTTCTTTAAAAAATAACCTACTCCCTGCTATGTAACTTACTTAACTTATTTCTTAACTCAGTTCTAAGATTCCTCAAGAATAATTCCAAAAAAAAGCAAAGTTTTTCTGTTTAGGCTTCTTTTTGTCCCTTCTCAAGATATCCTTTTCCTTCTATACTTTTCTTAGCTCCCTACATCCCATCCCTCTCACCCGACACATGTACACATATACACACTCTTCCCTCTTACACTTTTTTTTTTTCAAATCATTCCACTCCCCTTTTCTCTCCGTCTCCTTTGCTTATTTCAATTGCTGGCCTTTCTTCCTTAATCTCCATCAATGATAAAGCAATTTGAACCAAATTCCCTTGCAAGTGCCAATCACAAAAATAAAAGAAGCGAGATCTTGACAACTAAAGACATAATTTGGTGTCTAAACTTACAAAAACAATGGTAAAAATAAGTATATGACAGATGACTGTCATACAGCAATCTATTCTGTACCATCAAAGTTAGAAGATCAGTTTACTCATCAAACCAGAAAATCAAGCAGTAAAGCATTAAATTTAAGAAATACATGATAAAAACAAATATTTTCAATCTTTTACAGTGATCATCTTCGGGATTACATCTACATATATATATAAAAATGGACGTGTGTGTCCCTATATTTCACTTTTCCGCAAAAACTACACATCGCACATGAATGCTGTTTGTATGTGGTGGTAGCCCCAAGTCTCCATTCGTGCACTATGGTGGTTGCGTCTCGATAGCTATAAGGGTGCAGGAGATATGGGGCTGAAAGTGGTTTTCTATTTCGAATGTTATGTTCGAATTAGTTNGGGGGAAACAACAATTATACCATAATAAGCTGCAGATTTAATTTCTTCAATTATTTCCACTCTTACTTGATTACCAATATGACCTACAAATTTGTCACAAATATTCTGAGATAAATAGTTTACATTTCCTCATCTTTGATTGGCATATTTTTGTAGATGTAACTTCAAGAACTCATCGTATTCACTTAGGTATTCCAAGCAAGTTAAATAATTTCCTTTCCTATTGGAATCTTTGCCTTCTTCATACCCCTAAATCCTAATCCTAAGCGACTCAATAATTTTATTGTTGATACAATTCTTTCCAACACATCTCTCCAGTAACATTCTTCTTTTTCCTTTTTCTGTAATAGTTGAGTATCAATTCTATTGAATTTTGTTGATATTTTATACACAGTACATGTGGCTGATATATGTTCTTTTGAAACTTTGTGGTCTGATAAAATAACAGTAATTAAATCTTCTAATAACCTTTACTAATGTAGACTTTGATGTTGAAAAGAGTTTGCAAGGGTAGCAGTAAAAACTTTTGTTTGTTTCTGAAAATATCAGCCAATTTCTCTTTTTCATAATTTTATTTGTTTTCTTTCTGTAAAAATGTAAAAATGATCATAAGAAAGTCCTCTGTATTACACTTTATCTCTGTCTTTATACACTGATTTCAAATTTTATATATTTCCGATACTTTTTGGTTTGTTTTTGTGAATATGGTCAATAATAGCATCTGTTAATATTATTGGCCATAAAGCTATATCATTTATTACTTCTTATGTCTATATTGAAGCATCTTTTTAGACTATCTCTGTCTATCTTGTGCATTTTCGCAATCCCTTTTTTCAATAGTATTTTCAAGACCTCGGGCTCCTTTGGGCCACTTAGTCCACTTACCACTTAATTCACTAATGTTTAATGAGAGAACTGATATACACATCCAGTTATTATAGATTATGAAATTGGAATATTTTTTAAAATACTAATCTGTAGAAGAATTATAGGAAGGAAATTATAATAAACATTAAAATGTCTAAATGTAAAAATATAACATAGTATCTGAAAATATAATATAAAAATAAAATTTAATTATTCATAGCTAATATTTTTTATATACTAAATAAATATAATAATAAAGTATGACTTACTTCATCAATATCCGACACTTTTGGTATTAAAACATTATTTAAAGTAATTGGTATTCCTATTTGTGTATTCTCTTTTACTGATGCTTCGTAATGCTTTTCATTAAATAGTGGCTTATTGTCATTAATATCAAGTATAATTATTGTGCAAGTACTTATTGTTGTTCGGTTAAATGCGCGTGTACCATTTTCGTAATATTCCTCAGCCTAAAGAATAACAACAAAACTACTTTAATATTTACTAACATCCGTTTACACAATATATAATTTTGTAAATAGTTTATTTATATTATACAAAAATATTATTAAATTGATAAAATAGTATTCTAAAATTTTGATCAGGTATTTACTAAATATATGAAATTTTAATAACAAAAATTATTCTTACAATTATATTAACTGTTAAGATAGGATTATTGGTAATAGTCTCATTTTCTCTATCAATATCTGTTTCCACAAATAGAATACCATTTTCACCATTTTTTCTTATTCCAAAATATGAAGATTGCAAATCTTTATTAAAATAAATAAAATTAATAAAAACATAAATTTACTGTTTACATTATTTAATAAAAAGACAATATTGTATTACTTTCATCAATGCTGTATCGAATAGGATTATTAATGCCACGATCTCCATCAATAGCATAGACAACAGCCACAGTACCATTCTAAATAAACAGATTGTAAAATTTAGATGAAGATAAAAAAGTAATAAAATACTTAATATTACTCACAGAATGCTCTCTTATCTTTTGTACACCACAATCTTTAATAAAAGTTGGGTTTTGATCATCTATATCAACAACGTTGACATATATAATTGCTTTATCTGAAAATTCAGTTCCTTCTAGTTTCTTTTCATGATTTTCATGTTGATTATCCTGTATAATAATAATAATAATAATAATAATAACAATAATGATAATTACTTATTTATAAAATTTATAATTTTCATAACAACTTTTATAATATCAATTTTTACATTATTAAATCATAAAATTAACAGTATAAAATAGCTATTAAATATAGCATAAAATAAACTGCATAAATTGAATAAATTAATGCTTAATTAATTAAAATTATAATTATTCTAAACAATAATTAAAACATTTAAAATAACATAACCATATTTATTAGGCTGTGATTTGAAAAAATTTTAGACCTATAAATTCCCACTGTCGTCCATCTGTGTCTTTCCTTAATCTTGAGAATGGAGTTAGATAGATGAAAGACAAGACCAGATATGGAAACCTTAGGATGGGAGGCCCCAATTAACTATATACAAACTCCAAATGCAAACCAGAAGTCATGTTATTTCAATTCAAATATTTTCCCCTGAAAGATGTTAGATAGATGACCGACACAACTCTATTGTTAAAGGAAAAGTATGAGGTACAGGGGTAAACCATTACTAATTTGAGATGGAAAGCATATATTTTAAATTAAATAAATTAAAAATATGATTAAAAATTGCAACCTGGCTGCCTGGCATTGTTATGATGCCACAATAAATACAGGTAACCCCCGTATAACACGGCACTTCTATAGCACGGATTCGCTCTAACACGATTCGAGAATTGGTACCATCCCCCGTATAACACGGTACTTTTATAGCATGGATTCACTCTGACACGGTTCGAGAATTGGGTAAAACCCTCGTACAACAGGAAATGTAATAAATTTTTACATACTTA
>NW_019384482.1:515395-517453 GCF_000671375.1 Centruroides sculpturatus
TACAGTAGAGCCTCGATTATCCGCCCTAATTGGGGACTGGGGTTGGTCGGATAATTGAAAAGTCGGATAACCGAAAAGTATGAAAAAATCCATTATTAGTGTAGTATATTATTATATCCCATGTAATTAGTATATTAGTATATCGCTATTAACCTATTTTGCGTTGAATTTTCATCGATGTTAAGCCTAACAAAAATTTTTTAAAATAATAATCGTCGCTATTGTATCGTTAAAAATTAGAAAATTAAGCTTCGTTTAAATACTGGCTCCCTTTCATGGTTGATCCAGTGTTGCCAGCTAAAACACGTAAAAATAATATTAAAGTAGCCAAGACATAGTCAAATATTGTAGCGCTGCATCACTAGCAGACATTTGAATTTGCCAACTAGGACAGTCGGTTAATCGGCGGTCAGATAATCGAGGCTCTACTGTACTATTTTCAGAGATACTAAAACCTAAAAATAGTGCATCTTACATTCAAGTAAATACAGTAATAATTTAATTTTAATAAACAAATGATAAAAATTGAATCAATCAATTTTGATATTACAATATAATGATCTATAATATAATGTAAGAATTAATCATGGAAGCTTCTTTAGTATACTTTTTTATATATTGATTGTGTTCATAGGGTAAAGTATTATTGTAAGGTTGCCGACAGGGGTGAGAAATGCCCAAAATAGTCGAGGGGTCATGACAAGCATATGTGGGAATGACAAACTGCATGAAGACAGGTGTCCATCTTTTACAACATTTAATAAAATATAAAAACTTTCTTACAACAATTTCTTGAAATATGAATATCACCACTCAGAGAACAAGAAGTAAGTCCACAATAACAATCCAAAAGTTTAAGATGTTTCCTTACATTCTTTGTTGTTGACAATAAGCTTGCTGGCCACAGGGCATATGGCACGGTTCTCTTGTCAACTAGGTAAATTGGAATGACATGGGGTGACACAGCTGACAAGGGCTGGCTCCGGCGATGTCTGCACTTTTTTTTTGGTGAACTCTTACAAAGGCACCTATGTTTGAGTTAACAGAACTATGATCCAAGAACCTTGCAGCCTTGAATCACATGCTTATATAAGTTTTACCCTCAAAGTTGGCGTTTAATTAGTCTTTCATCGTCACCTGGATTGACACCTGTCAAGGGGGGCATGGGAGAGGTCACCTTCTTGACTTAACACGACTCATCTCTAACCACCTTTCTCTTGACTTTGGTCCTTTTTACACAATTCATCCTTTGTTTAAATATCCAAGAAAAAACTTTCATTGTTTTAATGAGACTGAATTGTCTTATGTAAAGAAGTGCAATAAAAATAATTGTAAAATTATCTTTATTGAAAAAGAACAAGTCCATGACTCTTTACAGAGTCATGAACTTGTTCTTTTTCATAGCAGTTAAGACATAATAACTATATAGTATAGCTTTATCAGTTTAAAGAAAACAATGGATTGCCTTCATTATATCAAATTCCAGCTAAGGAATAATTCTTATATAAAAATACATTGTAAAAATACAAAGCATTAAAGACCAATACAAATATATTATTCTTGTCTTCTCTGTTGTCCTCTTTTAACATCATAGGAATATGATCCACACAGTGGAGTTGACCTTTCTTTTTAGGCTACTTTTTCCACCTATATTTATGTAAATCAGGTAAAAAGTTCCTTGACTATGGATTCCATCAATAAAAATTTTTTTTATTGATGGAATCTGTGATGGCTGTGTGGATCATGTTCCTGTGATGTTACATTCCGAACATGGTATTTACATTCCGAAAAAGTGCTGTGTTATGAGAATTCATGCTATATGAAACAAAGGACTAATGCAAAACATAGGGTTGTATTCCAGAAGTTAGCAAAAGTATACTATTCTTTTTTTTGTTACTAAGAGAAATATGTTTATTAAAGTAATCGATAATTTATTTCCAATCAATAATTAATTCATAATCATAATTAAAAGTAATGTATTGTGCATTAATATTGATTTTAGTTAAATGATTGCATTTTCTTTTTACAAAGTATCATTGTCATCTCCAAAATAGCCCA
>NW_019384482.1:517932-518862 GCF_000671375.1 Centruroides sculpturatus
TCCGGTATCAAAGTATTTGCTCCAGCTCCGCTCCATGCTCCGGTTAAAATATTCTTATAGGAATTACACTAATTTTGTCTTTGGTATATAAGTACGCATAAAAAAACTTGTTTATTTACAACTAATTTATTATTAAAAAAATTAACATACAACCTCATTGATTTTAATAAATAAACTGGGGAGTCATGAAGGGGAAGGAATAGCTTGGTCAGGGGATAGTGGAGACTGGAGAGAGAGGTTCCCACCTTTCACATGGGACATATGTGGAATGGATATAAAATTAATCTGTGCTTGTGATCACCTTTCTTTTTAGTTCATTTATTGTATTTTTAATATTTGTAAATATTACAACTTATGCGACTTCCATTCTCATCGTCTCAAATATTAAATAAACATATATATCGGAGCAGTGGAGCACTACAAATTTCCGAGCTCCGGCTCCACTCCTGCTCCGAGTAAAAATCCATTGCTCCACCTGCTCCATGCTCCAGCTCTAGCTCCGCTCCAAAGCCCTGATGACAACGACACCTGGCTGATAGGAAAGTTAGGACAAGGAAGAAAAAATTGCACTATCAGTTTTCATTAAAGTAAACCTGACAAAAGCACAAAATAATTTGAAAATTTCAATATTCTAAAATTCATGGGCAAATTTGAGACATGCATGCATGCTTACTCTAAGAAAAAAATATTGAATAACAAAGTTTACACTTAAAAATTGTGAAATTTTGTATGGAGGATTTCCAAAACTGTTTTAGAGTGAAACTGGAAGTAGTATTGTACAGGGGATATCCCCAATTTTCAAATCATGTTGTAGAAGTACCATGTCATATGCAGGATACCTGTATTTATATTTATACTCACCTTGACTATTATCACAATTCTATAAGAAGTCATTGATTCATAATCTAATTTTTCTATATTTTTCAGAGT
>NW_019384482.1:527199-567782 GCF_000671375.1 Centruroides sculpturatus
TTATCCCCGGTATACCTGGGTATACTAGGTATTAGGGTTGGGTATGACAACGGAGAATAAGGACTTCACAATGACAAAATTGTTAAACAAAGAAAACAAGCGTGTTTATTCTGTGACGATTACACTATCACGGTCTCTTACAGTTCAGGTTAAATACTCTAGCCGAATTGAACCGAACAATTCCAACCGCGAAACATATACAAGATCTGTTCTAATTACATACCACGAGGGTTTGCTTTATCCCCGACATAACACAAGAAATATCACCTTACAATTGTTCGTGTTGATGTTCTCTTCCTTTAGGAACCTCTATTCAGTCGAACCTCACAATGTCCACGTGGATGGAGTTGGATTTTAGTTAGCCTCCTCAGCAGTTCATTCTTTCTCCTTTTCTCGTAGCAAAGATGATCCAGCGAAACGACCCGTCAGAACTTCTAGAATCCAAGGTTGAGACGAAAAAAGTCCACTCTTCAGGCAAACCACCCCTTTTATACCGTCTCCCTGATACATACTACGTCATTACTACGTTTACAACCCTCACCCAATCAGTGAGCACACACCACAAAAAGGTGATTTTCCGACATGAACGAAAATTTTACATACACGGATCCATAATCTGATACGAGATAAACCGAAACAAGACATTACATTTGTGTACAATACAATTAGTGCTGTAGCACTACACTATTCTTTTTTTTGTTACTAAGAGAAATATGTTTATTAAAGTAATCGATAATTTATTTCCAATCAATAATTAATTCATAATCATAATTAAAAGTAATGTATTGTGCATTAATATTGATTTTAGTTAAATGATTGCATTTTCTTTTTACAAAGTATCATTGTCATCTCAACTTTTTTTTTGTTGATCTTGATTGGAATTATCAGCAACATTCTCATATTTTTTATTTCTATCATAAAAATTTTTTTATGGATGATGAAATAAAAATGTTATTAATCGAAAATTTGTTCTAGCGGGTTGTGTTTGTTCAGTCAAATACCATGCAAAAGAAATACTCAGTATTTCTTTTTTCCAGAATTTGTGTTCGAATACTGAATTGTTTGAGTACCAAGATACTGCCATATTTTGTTCGTCATTTTACAAATGATTGCTTACCTATAGTTAAAAAATATGTTGAATAACACTTACCTGAAAATGTTTAAATAAACTTTACTAGATACAAAGATTAATCTATAAAAAGAAAACACAGTGGTAGTCTTAAGGACTAAAGTCTAAAAGCAATGACAACGACACCTGGCTGATAGGAAAGTTAGGACAAGGAAGAAAAAATTGCACTATCAGTTTTCATTAAAGTAAACCTGACAAAAGCACAAAATAATTTGAAAATTTCAATATTCTAAAATTCATGGGCAAATTTGAGACAACATGCATGCTTACTCTAAGAAATAAATATTGAATAACAAAGTTTACACTTAAAAATTGTGAAATTTTGTATGGAGGATTTCCAAAACTCTTTTAGAGTGAAACTGGAAGTCGTATTGTACAGGGGATATCCCCAATTTTCAAATCATGTTGTAGAAGTACCATGTCATATGCAGGATACCTGTATTTATATTTATACTCACCTTGACTATTATCACAATTCTATAAGAAGTCATTGATTCATAATCTAATTTTTCTATATTTTTCAGAGTAACATTATTAAGAGGCCTTTTATCTTCACTAAATGGAGTTTGCGGTAGTGAGAACTTACTGTCTAGTTTGTCAATGTTCTATAAAAACATAAATTTTAAATTATTTAAGTTTGTTTTTTAATTAAAATTTTAATATCAGTAACTTATATAAAAACTTAATTCACTACTTACTTCAATATAACATTTAATAAAATCTTTTTTGTCATCATCTTTGGCCAATATTCTTAAAACTTCACCATGAATTTTTTCCTATATTTGAAAGGTTTGTGTTTTTTCATATAATTTAAATAAAATATTTCAGATTATAGATTTTTAAATTTAACTGACCTCTTCTAAATTTATAGTATCATTATATTGAAGAAAATATGGTTTATACTTATTTACTTTTATGATTTCAATTTGAACTGTTTTACTATAATAATTCTGAAATTAATATAAGTTTATTTTAAAATATAGTTATAATATACAACTGAATATTATAATCATCAAAAAAACATTAACATTAACTGATTTTTTTCTTAACACCTGAGGCATATATTCACTTCAACATAAACAAACTTGAAAAACTAATAAATAATTTTGCTTTTATTATTTAAAGTGTCTTCAGATTATATTCTATATCAGGGGTCAGCAACCTCTTAGCAGTGCTGTGTCAAACTTACATCATAGTGTTACACTGAACTATGGTTTCCATTTAAATATGTAATTAATAATTAAAATATAACTTTTACTACATTTCTATTCAATCATCGTGCTACTGAAAATTGTCCCATGTGCCATGTTTGGCATGCATACCTTAGGTTGCTGACCACTGTTCAATATAAAAGATTGAATATATTAAATTTAAATGACCATACATCTGCACACATAAGATGACCTTAAGATAAGATGAGGTAAAAATTTTCGTCAACGCTTTATAGTTTTATCATATATCTGTCCTATAAGATGACCCCCAAACTATCAATGGCTTATGAATTTAGTTTAGATCAGTGATCATCATCTGGATAATAATACTGCATAGCATATACAGAATTATGTCCTATTTGTAATTTTTCAAATGAACAAATTTTATTTTCTTGCATCAGACAGTACTGTCTTGTGATTATTGCAAACATTCACACTGATTCGGGCATTCAGGTAATGACCTTGACTATTCACAAAAATGTTGTATGGGCTATTTAAATACATTGGTGAGTGATTTGTTTTATTTTATAATGGTTTTAATTTATATAAATTTCAATCTAATTTTTTTTGTATCTGTCCTATAAGACAACCCAGGATTTTGGGGGCCTTTTTTATGATTCAACTGTCATCTTATCTGCGCAGATACATGTACATAAAATACTTCTGTATAATGCTAATGGTGTCTTTCTCATGTTCATACAATCTTTTCTTTAAAGTTTTTCTTGTCATTCCTTTAAAATTTAGCATTTCCAAACAAAGCTTTTTCATTTTCAAAGAAATGACATATAGGGTAAGTTAGGAAGAGAGGAAAATATCTTGGAAAATGATAATATAAATCATTGTAAGCAAAAACTTTATGTGAACATGGGTATTATCAGTAGTTCTGGAAATTTACCACAGAAACAAGTTTCAAGACACAGAACATATCAACATGTTTTTCACAAAGTACTTGTTGGTTGGTAATAGAGTGAAGAAACATGAGTTTTGATAAACCTGCAAACTCACAAGCTTTTGTGATTTGACCAGCCAAACCCATCTTAGTACCAGATATGTTTTTTCCCTCCATCAACTGTCACACATTGCAGTTACTTCCAGTTCAGGGTTATATTATGCCAGCATTTTTTGTATTTCTTTGAAGATATCCTCTTCTGTTATAGTGTCATGCATGCTATAAAGGGCGGCTAATTCCTTTGTGACATTAAGTTCCTCATCAATGCCACAAAAAAATAAACTAGCAATGAGTTGCTCACCTTTCCCAACAACATTTAAAATTTTGATGGCACCATCTGTTGTTATATTTTGTTTTAAAAACTTTTTATATTTTAACTATTATAAAATGGCAAAAAGCTTAATTCTGAGGGTAAGGATGAGTTTTATAAAAAATTGTAAATGCTAATAACAAGTAAAATCATCATAAGTCTGACCGTACAGGAGATACACATGACCCCCATTATCTCCCCACCCCTCGACCTTTAACCACCAAAATTCAATAGCATTAATTCCCTCTAATAAACAAACTTTCCTGCAAAATTTCAGAAATTTTTGACAAAAAGCACAGGAGTTATTAAGCTTCAAAGAGGGTGAACAAAAGCATGCCCCCACACAAACATTCATACATACAGAAATTACACTTGAATTTTTTTGCATTTCTTGATATTTCAAGGTGTCCTAAGTCCAAAAATGTAAAAATCTTAGAGGGTAATTTTTTGACCAATCACCATACTTTCCCTTTTATATAACAGCTGAGAAAGTGGTACTAAGAGCTGCAAGATGTCAAAACATCAGTTGATTCATCTAGCACAAGAGAATACCAACTGAAACATTATGCTTTGCCTGCAATTTGCTGGACAATGTTATTTCCAATATCTTTGATCCAACAAGCAACTGTACTTGGCAGAAAACTTATCATTTTAACTTATTATTTCCCCATTCTCATGACTCACCCTATATAATTCCATCTTTTCCCATTCTTTTCATGAGTCTCATACACACAAATTCTAAACATTATTAACAACAGAAAAGATATAATGCTGACAAGTTAACTTTAAATGAAAATTATGAACTAGAATGGGCCATGGTAATGTTTATGTTGCAAGACAAAAAGCACTATTTATAGTATTTTAATCAACTATGGAAGAAACATAGTAAAACAATAATAAATTTATCAGAAATATGGAATTATTTGTAAAGAAGAAATATTCTGCTTGAGAAATTACACAATTTTTTAAAATGTAATTTAAATTTTAAATATATTTGACCTTATTTATAGGAATATAATCTGAAGATACTTTAAATAGTAAAAGTACTTTTTAGTGTTTTGAGTTTATTTATGTAATTTAAATAGTAGCATTGATAAACAAATAAATGTATTATCACTTACATACATAATTAATTTAATACATAAAACACTTAATTAAAATTTTAAAATATTATATATATTAAAATATTACTCTTAAATAATCTTGAAATATAATGCTAAATATCTCAAGATTAATGTTAAATAAAAATAAGAAATATTTTAATGTTTTTTAAAAATGAAATGTCATAAAAACCATAATTCCAATAACTATGTGAAACATAATTACAATACACAGTGATGATATATAATTAAACAGTTCTTGTTAGTGAAATATAAATTTCATTTTTGCATCAAGAATTGAAGTAGGAAATAAAAATTAAAATTTAATAACAACATACTTTTGCCAAAATAAAAACAAGTAAATGTCAGACCAAAAAAAGATATTATTTTGGTTGATTATTATGAATATTTTTCAATATAAAACAAATAAATTTATTGCATAGTCTTGCTAAGAAAATTAAAATATTCATGTATAAATGTAATGTTTCTCATTTCAATATTAAAATTAATAAAATAAATATCAAAACGTCAGAAGCATTATGGAATTATATCCTTGGATATGTTCAGAAAAACATTAAACAAAATCATTTTTGAAAAATTAATCTTCATAATCTTCTATCAATTATCAGAATTTCCTTACCTCTTCACCTTCTTGAGCTACTATTTTAAAATCATAAGTGGTGGTAATCTGCAAATTTATAATACAGTTACTGAATATACAATTTATGATAACAATGTGCATTATTAAATTCAGAATTAAAATATAAATATTTACTGAATAATCAAAATTTTCATTTAAAATGAAACTGAATTGAATAGATTCTTTTATTGGTTTAATCTTGAATGGAAAATTTGTTGGATCGAAATATGTCCTTAATACTGGTCTTGCCAAAGTAAAATTGAATAATTCAGTGTCTAGAATTTGAAAACATATTAATTTAATTTGTTAAAATAAAACCATGTATATTATTAAATAATTTTACCTCTTTCAAAATCTTCTCTAAATTCATAATATGATTTCAAATCTTTAAAAACTGAAAAATTTGATTTTAAATTTTATTAATATTTTTATATTGATTTAACCATAACTATAACATAATGAGAAAAATAGTAATAAAATTTGAATTTTCTATTTTATAAACTTTCTATTTTTGACATCTTTAACTTTTCACACTATGTTGAAAAGCATTGTCAGAAACAGAGTTTAATGATAATTAAAACAATAAACTTTGGCTTATTATTACTGATAACATTCAAATATTTACGAGTATTTTGAGATATTTTTTGCATTACGACTTTTTAAGTGGAAAGTATTACTGTAAATTCATGATGTCTTAACATTTACACAAAAACAAGCTGATATATCTTTTAATAAACATTTACAGAAATTTGTTAATAGACTTTAAAAATATCTTATTTTCAGTTTGAGAAGATGATATAAATTTCTGGAAGTTAAAATTATGCATATAATATTAGTTTCAAGGCTTTCAAAAGTATTTTTCAATATGAAATAATATAATAATAAACTTATTAGATATATCAATTAATTAAAAATAAAAATGTCTGAAAATAACTATTCTTTTTAACATTTTTATGAAATCATGGATGTCAGCAGAAAATTTCCAAAGGGAAGGCTTGAAAACAAATAATTACATCAATAAATTTTTATTTAATTATTTAATTTTTTGGGTTTTTTTCACAAGTATATTATCAAACACAGTATTATATCAATATGAAAGATAGACAAAGTGTCCAAGGTTGAGGGTGTAAGGTTACACATCTCAACTACTTTTACAATTATAATTTATGAAAGTTTTTATTTGATCCCAGGGGAGGGCAGTGGCCCATTTCCTCTCTGAAGATACCCTTGCTTTCAGATATTATAATATATAATTTAAACTTATGCTATAGGAAAACATTACAGTAATTAATTAACATGTAAGATCTATTCATTACTAAAATTAAAGTATATTATTCAAAATATACTTTAATTTCATTATTCATAAATTCAAAATTATAACTCTTGAGCATCAAGCAGAATCTGATAAAATTTACAATTCTGCATTTTTGTAATATTTGGTTTATCTTTACTCAATTCTAAAAAAATAGTACATCGTCACTATTTAGCAGACATAATTATGATTGTATTAGAGCTGTTCATTTTCTATTTGTTACATAATGAATCAGTTTCAGTTTCAACTGATATATTTTTGCCAAATTATAGAATTAAATCATCTTATTGTTTACTAAATGTAAATTATTTTCATAAGTTATTCAAACATTTCCTTATACTTGATCTTTGTTGTTGTCAATATTTGGAAAAGAATTTCTTTACAATTTTTATGTTTATAAATCTCTTTTGAGAATCATTTCTTTTTCAGTATGTTTTAAATAAAATATCAAAGTTATATAAAATGAATACTTTTATTGATTCCTTAGTATAAGATTTCATGTCAATATTTCTATTTCTTTCTTTTTCTACCTTTTGTTAATGTAAATAAACATTTCTAATTAAGGAATATAAGAAATCAGAAAAAAAATTATATTACTCTTCTATAAATAAGCAGCACAATACTCAAACTTGTGTTTTATGTTTATTAACTTTTATTTGTTAGCTGATAGAAGCAAAACATTTTGAAAAATACTAAATTAAGGTACCAATAAATAACTTTTACTTCAATATACTGTATATATACTTTATAACCACTAACTTAATTAGCACCTATAAATAAGAAGCACAATATTCAAACTTGTGTTTTATGCTTATTAACTTTTATTTTTTAGTTGATAGAAGCAAAACATTTTGAAAAATACTAAATTAAGGTACCAATTGATATCTTTTACTTCTATATACTGTATATATATAGGTTGACCACTAACTTTTTTAGCACATGTAGTTCTAAAGCCTTGCCAGAATAATGATTTTGACAAACCAAACAAGATCACAATATAATCCAAAAGAAGATAGAATTTGGTGGCGAATCTATATAAATAATATGAACATTGAATTGAAAATCTTTTACAGAAAAGTGTTAAATTAACATTTTTATATGAAAATATATATTTAGGTTCAAAACCTATCTCTAGTTATCTAAGTGAAATCTATTTCCTTACTAAAAAAGCTAAAAATAAATTCAAAGACTTTAGACATAAGTTGTTATTAGCATTAAAAAGGGTAAAGAGAAATTAACATTTGAAAATAAAATTCTGTTTTAATATCTGCAATAAAAATCAGCTCTATATAACTTGGATTGTAATTTAAAAATATTCACTTTATTTATTGGTGGAATAGAAAAACTATTTAAAAAATGTCATTATAACTCAAAGCTAATTTAATTAAAAAATAACAATATATATATAGTTAAAATATACACAGTATACATATATTTACTGTTATGTACTGTATAATTATTTGTATATTTATAAAACTAATAGTAATAGTGATATTTGAATTTTGCATTTGGTTTTGCAATAACATGAAAAATGTAGAAATGGTAGAGCTCTCAATTATGTGAAAATTTGACTATTCAAAAATAAAACAAAAATTTATTTTGTTGTAAATAATAACATAATGCAAGTTTATTGTTTCAGTTTTGCTGCATAACAGGCATGAACCACTAATTGAAATTAATAAATAATTTGGTAAGGTAAAGAATGTCACCCATCTTACCTCAATTTACTTTTCAAATTAGCATTAATCAATGTAAATTATAGTCTGATTATAGTCCATAAATTCTAATTGAAGTTTGATTTATAGTTTAGGACTATAGTTGTTTGTACATGAAAAATTATACTAATGGGAAAAAAAGACAGGGAAACACAAAATATGAAGGTGAATATTCACTCTTCTTGGGACAAGAATCTTTCTGTCTTTCTATGGTTTATATGGAGATTACAGCCACATAGGCTTTTTCTCCAAAGAGCAGACAAGAATCTTGGCAAATATGAGTTACCTGGCTGCAATGAAGGATCTTGTTAATTGTTTAAAATAAATGTTAAATTCGTTCCCATTCCCCTAATTCAATTATGAAAACTGCAGTTATAGAAAAACTTTTGTATAAAGATTTTTCTAAAACTGCAATTTTCATATTCAAATTTAGAGGTTTTCCATAAATAACGTCCACACTTGGAGGGAGGGAAGGAATTATGACTAGTTGGACATGGAGAGGAGTAGGATTGAACTTCAATGGACGTCTGTTTTATTTCATTAAATTTTATTCAGTTTATACATTTTATTACTCATAAAATGATAAAAGTTTTGAGGGGAGTCGAGTTTTGTTAGAAGTCCAAAGAGGGGATAGGATTATGGAAACTTGGACAAACTGGGAGGAGAAAAATTTCGAGAAAAATTCAGACATAATTTATAGACAGCCCCTTTGAGATTGGGCAGTCTATAAATTATGACTGAATTTTTCTGAATGATAAGATATGAAGGAGGAAACATGAAAGACTTCAAAGAATACTGTGGGAAAAAATGGAATGTTTAGTAAAAAAACAAATTGAAAATTCTCATTAAGAAAGATTGGCAACACGACCAGAGCCAGTAGACAATTGCACACAAAAAAAAAAAATACGGTATAAAAATTCTGGTTTAGAAATCGAAAACCATTTTTGATTACTAATGCCAAAATAAAGAAATGTAATAGCTCAATGTGCCAGCTTTACTTTGCAATAAGACCTAAGTCTAATTTTCCAAGATTTAAGAAAAACTACTATATTTGGAAGTAGAATAACTGTTGCAATAAATATCTATCCCAGGCCTGCCAAGAGAATACTTGAAGAGTTTGTGCCACTGTTATATCCATATAATGCCATTATTAGTTATTATTACTAATTAATTAAGCTATTTCATAGGTTTACAAGTTTGAACTTTGTTTTTAACACAGCAAACACAGGCTTAACTTTATCACATGACTGAAAACTGATATGTCACTTTCATAGTTCTTCTGAACTACACTTTTCTTTTTTTTTTTTACTAAATGTTCCATTTTTTCCCATAGTAATCTTTGAAATATTTCATGTTTTCCCACTTCAAATCTTATCATTAAAATAAAATCACTGGTCATATTATTTTGAACTCAGTTACATGCAACCAAACACGCAATAAAAATTTATTCTAGAATAACTGTTTCATTAATAACCATAGGCTATGAGATAGTTTCAAGGCCTGGAAATAGAAGTGAATTTTATCAGTAAACTGAATTCTCTTTAGTTCTTTGAAATGTTAGATTATAAAGAAATTCTGATATTTTAAAAACTTTTATGTTTTTTTTTTTTTAACTCTTTCTGTCTCATCGGCACTAAGAGGGTTTCTTTTTAGAAGCCTATTATTCAGCCAGACTCAAAATAGAGTGGCCGATGGTAAGGTACGAAGCTCGAAATATCTGGAAGGACCATCTTCCGAAAAATTCCTTGGGTTTTTTCAACCCGTCCAGATTCAACCTGGGATCCCAGAGCAGTAGGTTGTCATTTTATCTGCTCGGCCATCTTGCTGTTAAACTCTTTCATGCTTATCTATTTGTTTTTTAAAATTTATACAACTGGTGTACTATAGTAAGCCTATTTTGCAAATCTAGGCAGATAATGATATCTCATTTAAAAAATGAATTGTAACAATTTCTCTTCAAGGAAAAAAATTATGATCAGTAATTTGAAGTAAACATTTTAAAGACTAGGACTACAGTATTAACATAATAAAATAATTTTTTTGCCAAATACAATTCCTGCAATAAATTTATTATATGTAGGCTAAACAAACACTACAGAAAAGCAGGAAATCGCCTAAAAACTATACACTAGAGAAAGTTCAAAAGAATATGTAGAAAGACGGAAAAATTAAATTAATGAGTGTTTTAGAAATAGTGGAAAATAATACAACAATATATAAGTACAGTTAGACAATGTTCAACTCTTCCGAATAAGTCAAATACCAAAGGCATGTAAAATAAAATTAAGGAAAATGACAATAAAATGACACATAGGATATTATAAAATTTAAACAACATATTAAGTATTTGAAAAAAATTCATTCAAATTAAAAATAGAATATCAGTATCACCTTCATTATCGATCGCATTTACAGACTTCATAATAAAGCTAAACAAGGTGATCCAAAAGCAAATTTTTAAATTGAACAAACTGAAACTTTTGATAAAAGCATTAATACAATATTTCAATATTCAAGATCAGTGATATTTCATTAATAAGAAGTAGATATAGCAGAAGAAAAATCATTGATTTATAATAATGAAAAAATTGAATTTCTTATTTTTAACAAAGTGGCAATAAAACAAAAACTTGTCAATACATATGATATATATTTTCTTTTACTCCTTCAGTCCTGCAAGCACTTAGAGAACTTTATTTTTTTACATCAAACTCATTATGAGTTTGCCCAAGACCACAAAGGGATAACCGAGAGAAGAGGTTTGGGGCTCAATATATCTGCAATGGACCACGACCAGTCCAGATTTGCTCTTGGGTTCGCCAGAGCAGTAGCCTAATGCTTTACTGCCTCGGCCATCTGGTTAAGATTTCAGTCTGACATTCTGAGAAAGAATCCAAATGGATCGTGATCTGTCCAAAATTTGTCAGGTCACATCCCTCTCCATCCGGTCACCCCATTATGGGCCAGGCAGAATCTACAATGGGCTTTAAAAAGAGGCATTTTTAGTGCCCACAGGGCAAAGAGTTAAAAAAAAAAAAAAAAAGTTAGATCCTACTCAAAGATACAACATATGACACTCTTTATCTCCCCACCCCCCTCAACCTTTAAAACAACCAAAATTTAATAGCATAAATCCCCTTAATAAACAAACCTCTCTGCAAAATTTCAGAAATTTTCGACAAAATAGACAGAAGTTTTTAAGCTTCAAAGAGGGTAAATAAAATTGTGCCCTACATGCACACACGCCCATAAATATAGAAACCCCTACCCTGATTTTTTTGCACTTATCGGCATTTTAAGGTCTCCTGAGTCCAAAAATTTTTAAATGTTGAGGGATCAATTTTTGCCCAATCCTTATATATATAACAGAGTCAGGGAAAGTAAACATGGTTTGATATACATGATATCTGCAATATAACCTGTAGAATTTACTTTGGAAATAAAGATATTTGCTAAAATTGACAGTGAACGCTAAATTAGTTGATTAATGAATTCTTGCCATGGATTTAACATAATCAAAATCATCCAAACAAAAGAAAAATTACCAAAGTCATCAAAGACTTGACACTTTCATTTCTGACCCTCGGTCCTGCAAGTACTGGGAAGTCAAACGTCTTCTCAGTACCCGCCATATATTCGGCCAGTTCACAGTAGGGCGGAATTTATAGGTCTAAAATTTTTTCAAATTGCAGCCCAATAATAACATGTAAAGTAATATTTGAATCTACAACTTGTCCTACAACTGCAATAACCATAAATTCTATATGCACTATTTCAAAATATTTAATCAACTTTACAGAAAGGAAAGAAAAATTCAGTAACGAGTTGCATAACTTTCCCGGAAAAAAATATTTGTAATTAAGAAACATACTAGCAGTTTAAAAAATTGTGTGTGGCGCCATCTAAGATTTTATTTTTAAAAATAACGTTTATATTATTAATTTTTTAATAAAAAGGCCAAAGGCTTAATTTTGGGAGTAGACGTGAGTTTTTATTTAGTAAACTAAAGATTTGTACGAGTAATAAAAATTTCATGACTTGGAAGCATTTTGAGATATGGTCTCATTTATTAATATCTCCCTAATCGGACCGCCTGATGGTCGCTCTGGAGGACCCGGAATCAAATCAGAACGGGTCAAAAAATCCCCGGGAATATTTCGGGGGGTGGTCTACCCCCCGAAATATTCCCGGGGATTTTTTGACCCGTTCTGATTTGATTCCGGATATGTCG
Organism: Centruroides sculpturatus; assembly: GCF_000671375.1. Classification (NCBI taxonomy): domain Eukaryota; kingdom Metazoa; phylum Arthropoda; class Arachnida; order Scorpiones; family Buthidae; genus Centruroides; species Centruroides sculpturatus. The sequence goes on from NW_019384482.1 coordinate 539,797, forward strand.
AGTCCCGTTCTTCATCTCTCGTCTGCCTCCTTGTGGGCCTGGCCGAATCCATAATGGACTTGCTAAAAGAGGCCTTCTTAGTGCCCACAGGACGGAAAGAGTTTTGAAAAAAATTTTGCTCTGGGGCCAGTGTGCCAGATTATCGAAAATACGGATTGCCGGGCTAATTTTTTTTTTTTTTTTTTTTTTTTTTGCAAAATTCAAAAAGTAACATGCTATCTGCACGTTGCAAATACCGCTATAGGCTACATTTTGTACCAGCGCACGCTGATTTAAAATTTAGAGCAATGTCCAACTTTGTGTCCCACAAAGTGTTGCAATGAGTTATTTTTCTCGATCAGGTCACTCTTGATTTCATGGTAAATCTTCTAATATTTAACAAAGTAAATGGCCACACCTTGTAGCTTTGCCTTGATTTCTACCCGGAGTCTTTAGGGCATCACGTGTCCATCATATAATTCCGACTCGCGGAAATTGCCATGTCAAATTATTATCGGACAATTGTGAATTACCGGCTACTTTTCGAGGAGTGCAGAACTATCGGATATTTCGGATTATCGGTTAATAGATTAAAGAACTAAATATGTATATTTATTTAAAAGCATGTAAAGCACATTCTGCGTATTGCCGCGCGATTCAACGGTGCGATACAGTATTGAAAAATCGATATTTTTCATTCTAGATGCATGGACTCTTCTGAAGCATCAGAGTATCAAAAATAAAAAAATAATTAAGGATAAGTTTTTATACATTAAATGAAATGAATGTAAAGTAAATATTTTTACAACATGCACGGACTCTTCCTTTTTTTTTAACTCTTCGCCCTGTGGGCATTAAGAAGGCTTCTTTTAGCAAGCCCGTTATGGCTCACAATGAGACGGCCGAACCCATAATGGGGTTCATCCCATTATGGTTCGAACCCATAATGGGCGGTCTCATTTTTCTCCCAGAAATTTTTCACCCATCGTGGGTTTCGCCAAACCCCCAATGAGCCGGCGGATGGTCAGGGACTTGGTTTGGCATATCCAGGACTTATCGTCCACGAAAAATTTCTGTACCACCCTGATTCGATCCCGGATCCTCCAAAGCAATTGGCTTACGCCTTAATAGTCTGGGTGCCGTTAATAATTATTATCTAACATTAAGAATTGAGTATTTCATAAATGTGAAAGTAAGTCTGCAACATCGAAAAGATTTCATACGGCCATAATTCCCTGCACCATAATTCTACCGATAACATAAATTGAAACTAAGATTAATTAATACATACCAGGATAAAGTAATTTCGCATAATTTAATTACTAACTTGTTAAAAAGAACTGAATTATAATTACATTTTTTGTATTCATAAATTAAATATAAACATAAATTTATTTCACTTGATAATGTAAAAAAAAAAATAATAATATAACAATAGATCCTTATAATTTGCTATTAGATCCATAGATCTATCTATCGTTTCAATAATTAGTCAAATTTTAATTAGTTCTTTGACTTCATTTTATTGGTTTCGGGATATTACTGTATTAACAGCCTCCTCGAATCCCACGTATACGAAAGTGATACGTATTACCTGTCGCTAAAGATGTTCTACTTAATTAAATGTATAACCGATAGCATCTTTCTTTTCACTTAATTGAATATTCCCATATTATACTTTCACTTTTATAATTACATTAAAACAACTTCTCTTTTCATTTCTCCAATTTACTATGGGATGAGAGCGATTTTTTTTTTTATAAAGAGAAAGACAATTAAAAAGTATACAAATTAACGATTTAACTTTTGATAAGTATTAGAATTTTATAACATTAATTCAATGAATTTTATAAGCTACGTGATTATTAAAAAATTTTAAAACTTACTTGAATCATCGCTGTTTACGCCGAAAATAAACAATAACATTATCACAAAGATCTTCATTTTTTTTAAAAGGATACTTATGCTATATTCTAAATACTTTTATAATTATTTCCAGGATGTTTGTTTTATGTTCTGAGGGTTACGCATACCTTCTAAATATTGTATGACATAGACAGAAAAAGCTTAATTGTGGCGGAACGAGGGTAATTTATCAGTATTATCTTAGTTGCTAGGTGAACGATAATACAAATCCAAGAATATCCTTACATTTTATTAACGACTAAACACTTTTTATACAAATTTTTATTTTTATAATGATTCAATTTTAACACGAATTTGTAATTAATCTTTAGACACGAATTTAAAATACTTCTCATGTACTTTGTGACTAATTATTTGTATATAACAATTTAGTCTCTGTTTATCATTTACAGTATACCAGTATTCAATGATTTATATGGAATTTTTAAAGTAACTGCAATGTAAATTTTTTGTTTTATTTTAAATTTTTTTTTATTAAAATTAATAAACCAAGACAAAAGTTTTATGTTGTAAATTAAAAATTGATTTTTTTTTAAATTCAAATTTTAAGAAAATAAAAACAGGACTGACTTGAGGAAAATATTATTTTTTTTTTTATAAAAAATTGATTTGGGGACTCCTGTTGGTCCTAGGCAATTATTCTTTATTGCCCAAAGGATAACACGCCACTGCTCTTAGTGTCTACAGAACAGAAAGAGTAAAAGAATATCATTTTATTCTCTGAAACATCATGTCTACGTTCTACAGATATTTCAANTTTAGTAAGTTCAAAGGTTATTAAAATCCGGCAAGGAAAAAAATTTCTATTCAGACGTTACAAAAAAATATTTAGGTCGATAGTGATTATTCTCAACGTTAAAAATGAGTTAATTTCTAAATTTTTATCATTAATCACAGCTATTTTTATAACTTCAGTAGAAATCAAAAGGTTTGATTGAGTCATCCTACCGTTTCGGAAACTTGGGAGGAATTTTTTGAGAGACGGTCTGTCCCGGATCCATCTTTCACCCCCTGGCTAGCCATTCAATTGTGGGCCTGGCCAATTCCAGAATGGGCTTAAAAAAGACACCTTAGTCAATGGTGCGTTATAACTTCACGAGCCCAGGAAAATTTGAATTGGGGGACCCACGTATCTTATTGACTTCAGAAATTTTTCTTCGAGGGAAATATTTTCTTATAAATAGATTGGTTTTGGGGTCTCCTGTTGGTTCAATCCAGGCAATTGTCTTTTATTGCCCATACGATAACAGAACGGCCTACAGAATGGAAAGAGTACAGAGTATCACAGAGAATATCACTTTATTGTCTGAAACATCATGTCTAAGGTCTACAGATATTTCAAGAATATATAAAACATTTGAAATCTGTAAAGAAAATTTAAAATAAAGAAAATAAAGTAGCATATTACAGAGATATCTGTACAAAATTTAACGCTGTTTAAACGTAAATTTAACAGTTTTGAAATTCGAAAAATTATTAAATAACATATAAAAATTTTTATTTAAAATATTAAACTTTTTTTAAAAGTATTCGGATTTGTATCGAGAAAGTAAACGATACAATTGTACCGTACAGTACATAATCTATGTTTTAAGATAAATAACATTGATAACACAAGGAGAATAATGCATATTTAAACGTTATCATTCCTGATGTAAATTAGTAAAAATCAGTAGTTAGAATCGAAACCAAATATTAAGAATTTATATTAGTTAAATTCAAATGATAACAAATAAAATACACGTAAAATATTTATAATTTGATTTAGATTTTTATCGTTAATTTAAAAAAAAAAATTTTAGTATAAATTATTATATGTAAATATTTAAAAAAAATAACGCAAATAAATATATTATTTTTTTAAAGATTCCTATCATTATTGACATGATTACCTCATTTATTGTGTTACTAAAACTCGTGTATATAATTCTTAGACTAAATAAATAAATAAAAATCCAACCTATTTTTAGATTAATTTTATCACAAACTAGAAAATGCCTTAAAAAATGATGTCAATTTAAAATATTTAATAATATAGTCTTAATTTAAAGAACGTTAAGAAATATTTTTCCTGGAAAAAACTGCGAGGTGAATTGTAAATTCGCGTTTTTGATGTATATTTAAGTGATTTGTATCGTTGATTACGGTTCTATTTTATGATCTTATCAAGTGCAGTTTTTCGTATAATTTTGTTTTAGTGGCTGGCATTAAATCGATTTGCTAGAGGCAATACAAAAAAAAACATTAAAAAAATATACACACGCATTTGTATATATAGAAGAAAATCTTCTATTCTTTCTGAGTGTTAATCAAATATAGATAACATTATACACCGTATATTTCTATATAATTTAGGATATACTAGACTGTAATTTGCATCAAGCCCTATATTTTTGAATTTAGGTCTATGATACCGTCAAAATTTAGGTTAAAAAGAGAAGCAATAAGATATATACAAAAACTTGAATGCATTATTGGGCACAATATTACACGCTACTGTTGTTTTTACTATTTAAAATGTAGGTTTTTATATTAGTTTTTTAAAAATACTTTTAACTAGTTTTAGTTTTGGAAGATCAGTAGGTTTTAAAATACACTCAAACCTCTGTACGAGAGCAACTTCACTGGAACATTTAGAAGTGGGCTTTGTTGGCAGGTTGCCGTTATTAGAGGTTCGATTGTATATATTAATAGATATGTGTACACAAATCTATTATTAAATAAACAATTAGAATGAATTATTGTATTTTTGATTTAATTTGTGGGTATAATTCAATGCTAAATTGTAGGCCTACACATGTTCTATCATATTATCTCTTAAGATGAATTTAATTCAGTATAACTTAAGGTATTTATTTATAAACTTGTAAGTTTTGATAAGTGTATAAGCTTTCAAAGAAAGTCACTTAAAGTCTAAATGATACGTTTCGAATCAAATGAGTTCCAGATATTATTTAGAGCTAATGTAGAATGATTTTTTTTGAATAATAATTGTTTCATTTACCTCATTCGTGAGTCTCATACCACCCTCACACGACCTATCACCTTCAAATTTTCGGCCGTACTGTAGGAGAACAGGAATAAAAAAAAACAAGGAACTGTCCTCTTTCCTCTGTGATCTTCTCGACGACCTTTGACTGATTGTTTTTTCGTTTCCTTCTAAAAAACTACATACAACTATCTTTTAACTATCACATAAAGATTTTCGTTATTAAAATAAATTTTATGCAATAATAAAACTGTTAATAAAATAATAAGAAACTGTAAAGATTCTTCATAATAAAATATTAGAAATTAAATTGGATTTTAAAATATTATCCACAAGTAATTATAAAATAAAGGTCATTTAACTTTATGAATTAAAATAATAGTGTATTGTTCACCTTAAGGCAATAACTGATGCACGCTTTTTAATAAGACAATTAAATTTAAGCAGCATCTTTTTTGCTTAATTAATCAAACAATTGATACTAGATAATCTACAAAGAATCATTTTTATAATTAACAGAAAAATTATAATTATTCTATTGATTATTATTACCAGGGAGAAATGAACTTTCAAGAATTCAAACAATTGACTATCCAAATATATAACTTATACTTTCTTTTACATGCTTATCATAAATTCATGATATATTTCGTATACAAAAATATTTACGAAATGTATTTAATTAAATTTTCATCAAATTTTATCATTTATCAACACGATATCATACGTAAAGCGGGTCAAAATTTCTAAATTGACACCCGAATAACCTTAATTTGCATTATCATTCAAAAGGTCACAGTTTGACCTAGCGCGTAGAATGCACCAGTGGTCTTTCATAAAAAGATATTCGTGTGACATAATCAATATATACTTTAATCATGATAACTCCTAGACTTATAAGTCTACGTAGTAAAATTTATCTATTCTTCATACCCGTACTCCATTCAAAAAACATTGTTTTCCGCATTGAAAAGCTTTAGAACTGTCGTTCAAGAGATCAAGATACTTATTAATTAATTACAGTATTAAAAAAAAGTGGAATAAAATTTAAAATTTACCCTTTTTTTTTTTTCTTAAAAGTAGTGGCAATACTACAAGTTCATCTATCATTTATTTGTCAAGCAGTTTATCATAACGAAAAAACTTCCCACGAAAGGTTATTGTCTCACGTATTCGCGTGTCTTATATGGATATATTACTGTATTTACTAAGACGTGGGTCATCTATTTTCTATAGGAGCCTACTCAAAAATAGAAAACTCTATTATAACAATAAAGAAAAAAAAATTGCAAAAAAAAAGACTTTCTAAAAGCGATTTATGAATAGAGAAAAATGCTGTAGATTAGAACAAAATATCTTCCATTCAAATTTGTATTGTTTTATAATGGTAAAATATTAAACTTTCCGGATTTAAAATTGTTGAAAGAAATGTTTATTACATTAGTACGTCGAACCTATGCTCTTGGCAATATCCGCATGCATCAAACAATACTAGGAAATATATATTAAAAAAAAAGAAGTCGTACAAAAACCTGGTGTTGTTTTCGCCTTCCTAGAAGCATTACCTTTCAGATAACTACATCTTAAAAGTTATATTTAATATTATTTATTTGACAATTTATAATATCGTATAATTATAGAAAGCGGGGAATAAATATGTGATACAGATTAATACAATCGAACTGGTGTTCTAGTTACAAATGAAAATTCAATATATTCATTGTCTTACTAAACCTATTTAAATTTTTAATTGAAAAAAAAAAAAACTTTACAGGAAAAATAAATAGAGATATATATCTGTTTTCCCCTCTTACAGGTGAATAGCGAAACTATCTTTTATTTCAACATAGTTGTGGTTGCCTCAATGTCAAGGTCACACGTCTCTCGAGGACCAATAGAGTAGAACTGGGACAGAAGAGACCCACCCCGCTACCAGGTTATGTGCTTCTTCTTCTTTTTATTTATTTATTTATTTTTTTTAATGTACATCTCTAGTAGGTCGGTATATAAGGCAAAACTGTGCTTCATTTTGTTTGGTCAGCATCCTCTTACTGGATATATCTGGAAGTTATACTAAGCTTCGTGGAAAAGGTACATACATCTTATAAAATTTATATTATTGAATTTGCTTGCAAGTTAAAATAGCTATTAAAATTTTAATAATGTATATAAGTAACTGTTTACAAATGATTTTTTTTCCTCAATGTTTCTCAAAAGAGAAGAAAGATGATGATATTAACATCATCTTTCTTCTCTTTTGAGAATTTCTGCATTAAATATATTAAGAATACGTTTAAATATATTCTTACATTTAAATTAGAATAATGCAAATCTAAGGGGAAAAAAATATCTATATAATATTATAGTTTCAACTATAGATAATTGTATATTTAGAAAAATTTAATATTGTCTAATATCAGATATATAGAATTCAATTTTATTATTCAATTCCAGCATAGTTACAGAAGAGAACATTTTTTTTTTTTTTTTTTATATATGTTAAAATCGAATATTGTAAAGTGATTTTCGAGAATTTAAATTACATTAGATTCTAATATTGAATATTGTAATTCACTTCTTAAAATATATAAGAAACCCGAAGCCGAATATCATTGAAGTGTTGAATAAACGAATTTTATTTGGAGCTAGTTTTTTTACGGTCCAAAATTATTATTATTATATGAAAAGAAATTCCTTCTAGTTTTTTCTCAGTAAAGGAACACATTTTCTGTTATTGTATTAAGTTGTCTTCAAAGAAATCTCACAATTTCGATCGATAGATCGTCACACACTATTAACCAACCATTGAAAACACGTTTGGATTGATTGCATATTACTGTTAACATACATCGATTCAATTATAATTGGATAATAAATATAATCGGTTATGTGTGGTTTATGTATTTACTTTCGTAAATTAAATAATTCTTATTTAATTATAACGTTTAAAGTTGTTTTCAATTTTTAAAAAATATAGTTTCTGACGGATAAGAACTCACGTTATGCGACCTTTTTAAGAATGTAACTTATAGCTTTCTTGCTCGATATTTTTAGACATTAGTGATATAAGTCACGTTTCGAAGCTAGTTTGACCTGTTTCAATATCGGTAATCGGGTATTTGTATGCGAGTATCATACAGAATGTTTCTTTTACATCAATAAATAATCAATAGTGATACTAGATGAGTTACGAATAGATTACTCTGCAGTTGTTTGTCACAAACAATTTTTTATGTAGTATAATGTTTGTTATTGAATATAGCGTACAGTACATTTAGGTCTACATATCTATAATATAATTTCTTTTATGAATAGAAGAAAATCATGTAGAAAATATAATTAAATTGATTATTTTGTAGGATATAAATATATAAGATGTACGATATATGTAATGTATTTGTTTAAATTATTATGATATAACACTGCACGAATAAATAAAATTATATTTTACTATTTATTTATTTATTCTTAAATATTCACTATCTACTTAGTAACTAATTAGAAAATCAAGATACAGTAGACCTCCCTATAACACTGTAGATAATTCCGTGTTATATGAATTCCATGTTGTACGAGTCACTTAGATTTTACAAATACTTGAGCCCTTCACAGCCAGGCACACGTATTTGTAAAATCTAAGTGACTCGTACAACATGGAATTCATATAAAACGAAATTATCTAAAGTGTTATAGGGTGGTCTATTGTATTATAGATAAATTCTTACTAAATCTTTTTTTTTAATTAAAAAAAAAGGACTTTCCTTAAATATTTTCAGTTTACTTTTAAACAGGTAATTTATAATTGAAAGTAAAATTATAAGTGTTAATTTGATTAAGTATTTAGTTATAGAATTGTATATATAATGTAATAATAAATTTATTATACGATATTTTAAAGAGAATTTTTCTTATTCCAGTTAGTGAATCAATCTTGTCCCATTTACATAAGTAGGAATGTCACCAGTTATTTAATTTCAGTAGTAATCTAGTTTCCTGAAAACTTATATCTCTAAGTTTACGTAACGATTAACTTGACCTTAGACAAAGATGACCTCGTTAGTAAACTTGAGTTCAATTTGACTCATCTAACTTGACCTCAGCAGTACATTCGCTATTTTATGTGCTTTATTTTGAGAAATTCGTTTTACATTCTAAGTAAATATGTCTTATTTCCATTGTTCTGAAATCATACTAAAAACTTATTGTATTGCATTACATTGTAAAAACTACAATAAACTGATATTCAGGATAATTTTCAAGTATAAATTCAAATTATATTATGTAATTTTCTACAATAAGGGCGTCAGAAAACCTCTCTGAGGGACCCAGGACAGGTTTTTTTATTGCTTACAAAGTAGAAAGAGCCAAAAAATAAAAACAAAAATTTGACTATAAATTAGAATTTATAGAAAATTGAATCAAAATAATAGCATAAAATTGCAAATTTTAAATTCTTTCCCCCCCTTTTTTTTGTAGAAAATAACTCAAATTTTATACAGAATTTTCAAATATTTTATAAAAGATTAGAGAGAAAAAATACATTTACAGTATGATAATATCGTTATTTAAACGTGATAGAAACAATTTTTGAAAGAAAAACTAGATAATGATAAATAAATTGTTTTTATTAGGTTTATTTCATCTTATAAAAATATATATATATATCAAAAATTGGTGATTGTATCATAAATTTTTATTCTATTTTATCTAGATGCTGTATTTAATTCTACTGTTACATGTACTATTGGCAGCTGAAGCAAGTCTAAATAATAATAATACTCCGATTAAAGGAAAAAAGTCAATTAAATATATAGGACCCGTTGTCTATAGCAATCTTCCTCCTCCGGTTGTATATTTTCCGCCGGTTCCAGAAGTTCCAAAAGGTCCTTACACTGCATCTCCTCATCCTGTTCAGTTTGTGCCATTTCCATATAACGAATTACCAGTTTTAATTTATAGATCTAAACACAATCCTCCCATTCACGTTGTAAATCAAAACAAATTAGTTTCTCAGAATGTTGTAGGCGAAAGTAATCCTCACTATAAAGATTATAGTCAAGACAGTAAAGATGATCTTATCGCTGAAGGATCAGAAACAGTCAAAACTAAAATAGCCACTAAATCACCCTTTCGATCGTTATTTGAACAGAAGCCTATATATATCGAATCTCCACCTCCACCAAAGCCAATTTATGTCTCACCATCTCGAAATATTGTACGTAGACAGAAAGGTGTATATTCTGCAGGTGCAATGCATAATCGACTTAAAATGCAAAATGGTGATCTAGATACTAGTGACTCTAGAATCAAGTTTAAAACTTTATCAGGTCCAAAATTCACTATAACTAAAGCTTATGTATCACAAAAAAGGCCACTTTTCGATTTTATACCTAGACCAATATCTGCTATATCTATCAAGAAGGATTATTTAAGTGAAATTCTTTCGTCCATATTAGGAGGGATTACTTCAACTACCCATAATATCAATAGATTTTTTGGTATAAGAAGACCTAGCTCAAAGACTATTCCCAGCCTTCGTGAGAAAGTAAAAGAATATAGACTGAGGAAGATGTTAGGATTAAAATCATCAAGATTTCCATATCTTTCTGGTTATGGTAATCAAGCAGTTGATCCAGAATTTGCATCGCACCTATCAGAACAGATTACTCAAACTTTTATCGACGAATTAAGAAATCATGCTAGCCATGGAAAAGTTAAATATACTACTAAACCTCCTAAATATACAGAAGGAAAACCATTATTACCATCGGAGAGTCATATGGAATATCCTAAATACACTCACAAAGTTTCTACTCCTACTAGTAAAACAACAATAGCAACAACAACAACAACCACAGCACCCATTCATAAAAAACCACCGATTATAATATTTCAAGGTATAAGACCGCCTATTTACGTATACAGGAAACCTGTTTCTCAAATTTATGATGATACAGAAGTCATTAAACCTCCATTGCCTCAATACAAGCCTCCTCAAGCCTTGCACGAACAGCCACCACCTATATATAAAACTCTACCTTTCTCACCATTAGACATTGCTAAAGCTAACGAAGACGATAATAATAAAAGTTCTTTAATCATATCAAGTAACAAAGATAAAGTTTGGCAACCTGTTTTACATGGATCAGAAGAATCTAAAGATGATAGCATAATTGACATAAGTAATCATAAAATGGATTCCTCTGAACATTATAAAGATTAATTTTCCAGTTTCATTATGGTCAACAAATGTTTTCATTTAAATCTAGGATATTTGAGTAAATGTTCTTGAATAAATTAAAGATGTAAGGGCATCCTAAAGGTATTAAGGTACAATTATGAAAAAATTTCAATATTACTTTATTACTTTATCATTTTTTCATGGGTAAAAATGATAAAGTATAAAGTAGATCAGAATATATTTATTAATTTATTGTGCAATAAATAGATATTGTTTTCACATAAATTTGTTCAAATAAATTCCTTTTTTTTTAGTTTTTACTTTTATTAATATTAATTTAATATATAAATTTTGTATGANCTAATTAATTAGGCAGGATCAGTAAGTAATTGAGGATATTATGCCTAAAATTATATCAGAGAGAGAGCCTATATTATTTAACTGATGTTTATATAAAGATTTAAGTGTACACAAGCTATTATTTTCATTTATATATTTTAATCTGTACAAAATTTTAAGCTCTGTTTTGTAAACTTCATCTACAAATTTGATAAATAACTTAGTAACAACTTTGATTTAATAAAAAATACTTTTTGAATTTTTAAAATATATATATATATATAAACAGTTTATTGTTAATTTATCTTTTGATTTAATCTTTACTGGATGAGATCAATAAAACAGTAAAATAAAATGGGTTATTTGGGATCCTATCGTCTTATACACTTATTGATGTTCACAGATTACTATCATCTGAAGTACAACATAATGTTGATTGTATACTGTTTGTATGTCGTTTAAAAAATCAAAAGACACGAAAAAAGTTTTGAACAAATATAATAAAACATCTCTATATGTGCATTTGCCTGTTTATTGTGTTACGTTATTTCTGTTTAATCTGCAACATTATTTTCCTTTTAATGATCTACTATAATGTAATACTGTAATGGTCTTAATAATACCATTAGTGCTTCTTTTTATCACAAGATACAAGGTACAGTACAGTACAATAAAACCATGAAAAAGAACTTTTTGTCAACTACACTAAACGTTAAATACAGAGCCATTAAGTATATTATTATTATTATTATAATTATTCAACTTTCTGCATTCATAAACTAATTTTTTGCTTTGTTATTTTATTATTATTATTATTATTATTATTTTAACACGAACTATATAGGACACTACTCCGGTTAGAGGCCTATTAACAGAATAACGATATATTATTTTCGGGTAAATGGAGCCTTTAATAAAACTAAGTAAGATATAGGACTGGATCGATTATCTTAAAAAATTCATGCATAAGTATTTATCATAAATAAAACATTTCCAAGTTTTTTCAAAGATATTTTCAGTCGTACAAACTATAATTAAGACATTAACTATGAATTTTCTATAATTAGATAATGTTATTATAATTCTAATGTTAATGAACCAATAGGTAAAAACTTTTTATTACTTCATAAATAGACTATATATTTAACCTTATAAGTTACAATCATTCTGTACAAAGATAAGATCATATAATTGACAATTTGTTCCGTAATGCAAATTAGATTATATTTGATGAAGGCCATACTGAAATTTTTTACTTTATTTCTAAACAATATTTCTTTTTATTGTGAATCATTGTTACACCGTATTTATTACATATAGGCTAATAATAAACTCGAGTTATATTCGCAATGAGAATTTTAATCAGTCACGAAAATTAAGTGTTTTATAATTCGGAAGTATATACCAGTCGACCCCCCCTATAACACTGTTGATTATTCCGTTTTATATGAATTCCATGTTGTACGAGTCACTTAGATGTTACTAATACGTGAGCCGTTCACATATATTTGTAAAATCTAAGTGACTCGTACAACATGGAATTCATATAAAACGGAATAATCAACAGTGTTATAGGGGGGTCGACTGTAATCTTAATAATGGTGTAAATTACAGAGAAAATTTTAATGATCATTTAAATAACTAAATGAGAGAATAAATCAGCAAATTATAAATAGAATTTTAAAAAATATATTAAAGAAGAAAAAGTTATTTAAAATAACAATATGGGAGTGAAAGAAATGACGAGATTTTTAAGTGCTAATTCCGTTGAATGTTTTGCTTGACTGAGAACCATTTACCGAAATAGGATAATGCTTCTATTTCGTAGATGTAATGTAGCTCAACAAGATATCATCAATATCAGTTGGGTGTGAGAAAACACCACGCTCTAGTGCCATTAGTGATAGAAGTTTGCAATCTCACGATTCGCCTGTTATTGTATTCAGTTCGCATTTTAAATAGGTTTATTTAAAATTTTATGTTGTCTTGATTTAAAATAAATATATATTTCTCGTATTACGTTTTTACTTGATTAAAAGTAGACATTTATCTATAATGTGAAGAACATAGTCTTTGTAATCTTTCTCTTGGGTTTAAGGATAACTAATACATAAGAAAAGCATATTTAAATTTATGCAGAATGTCCACTAGGACAAATTTATATACTGTAGATTAATAAGCAATAGTTAATAAATAATTCAAACACAGGGAATAATTCCCACGTAATATATTTTCTTCTTGCATTTTTATAGTTTTTATTTTTATAACATAAAATTACGAATAATTACATATTTTATATTAATATTTAATTTTAAATCAATGTAAAATTTAACTAAATACTTCATCATAAGAACATTTCATCTTAGTTTAACAATAAATTTAAATATTATAACACTTATAAATTCGTTTAAATATTGTTTCTGTTTTATTTATTTTTTGCTCTTTCCGTCATGCGGGTACTAGGAGGCCTTTTTTCGGGCCTATTGTGGATTCGATCAGCTCATAATGAGAATGGTCGAATGAGGGACGAGGCCCGACGTATCCGGAACAGACCACACCAAAAATTCCTGGGATTGCTCACTCGGATTCGATCCCGGGTACCCCAAAGCACTAGGCTGACGCCTTAAAAATCTCGGTCATCTCGTCATCTGTTTCTTTAATTCTCTTAATAAAAGTCCACCTGTTGTAACCTTTTCATAAAAGAATATCAAAGAATATCTTATATAAATATATAAAAAATAATTCAAAAAGTTTCTATTTTTTATATGAAAATCTTAGCCTAAAAAATAATACATTTTTAAGCTAAGAAATTAGGACAAAAAATAGAAATATTGTTAGATTCGTCTAATATTTAGCAATACAGTAGACCCCTATAACGCAGGTTCCTATAACGTAGATTCCTACAACGCGAAATTCGTATAACGAGGAACGTATCTACGCGTTGTAGGGGGGTCTACTGTATTGAATTTGGGGCCCATGTATTGACTTCAAACATTTTTCTTCGGGAGAATTTTTTTGGGAAAATATTTTCTCATTAAAGATTGGTTCGGAGCCAATGCTAATGGTGGCCCAGGAAATTGCCCATTTTGCCTATAGGATAACGAGATTCTGGCGATCTGAACGCTGCAGACATTGCTATACTCTACATTTTCTACCAGCTCATGCTGCCGTATGCTTTTGATTTATTTACGCACGATATTTAATCAGTCTGAAAACGATACAGTTCATGGCTACAATGGCTGCTTTCAGCAGAATTAACAGTTGTAATTGAGCAAAGGTGTTTCAATCCGTAGCTGTTACGTAGTTACATCTGCTGATCGATGGGTGACATTTGCGTTGGAACAGGAGGCAGCCATAATCGGTCAATTGCAGCTAGAGATAGGTAACGTAAATGAAAGACGTTACCTATTGTGACGTCAAAACATTAAACATGTTCCGAAACAGCACTACAGCAGAAAAATACTCAACAGCTCCCCAACGTGTTTTTAGCCCGGAGTCTTCAGCGCACTACGTGTCCAAATAAGTTCCAATTCATGGAATATTACCATGCCAGACAGTGTTGCTAACAGCTAAAGTAGCTAAAGTGCTATAATAACATTAGAATAAAGTTTTACTGTAGATAGAGAAAATGGAAAAAATAACTAAATCCTTACCTTGATAACACAAAAAAATATAATTGTTTAGCTAAATGCAAAATCAGAATAGCTAAATCTAGCTAAAAATCAGCTAAATTGTTAACATAACGCCGGATTGTTATCAGACAATTCTGGATTATCAGAAGGTGCCTGCCTGATTATGAAATTTACTATAATCAGACAATGCTATTATAATTCTAATGTTAATGAACCAATAGGTAAAAACTTTTTATTACTTCATAAATAGACTATATATTTAACCTTATAAGTTACAATCATTCTGTACAAAGATAAGATCATATAATTGACAATTTGTAATGCAAATTAGACAGCATTTCATGAAGGTCATATTGAAATTTTTATTTTATTTCTAAATGAATACATAAGATTATAATATTTCTTTTTATTGTGGATCAATTTTGTTATACTGAACTTCTATTTTAATTAGAAATTATAAATTAATTTTATTTATATTAAATTAAATATTCTGTAAAATATATCATTTGCTTCAATTGAAAAAAAAAATAAGATTTTAAAGAATTTAAAAATCCTAAAAGAGAATTTTAAAAGTTTAAAGACTTTATTTTGTTAAGTATTTCAATAAAATAATAACAATATAAAATTTAAGATATAATTTTAAATTTTAATAATAAAATATACTGTACAGTGTTCTAAAATTGTAAGAATTATATAATTTTTAATTCATTTATAAAATCGTTGGATAATATAATACAATTAAATATATCAGAGATAAATTAATATTAAATCTAGATACAGAAAGTAATATTTTATCTATTGAAAGAAATAAAATAAGACAGGAAAAGTTTATTTAATTCAAGATAGTGCAGAACTTCTATTTATTTTTATATGATGATAATAGAGCTAATTAATTCATTCGTATCAATAAATCGAATGTAATTCTGTTTCCTTTGAAGATTAAAGTGCATTTCCTTGTAATTTTTTCCCCCTTTCTTCTAATTCTCTAAGATCATTCTTCTTTTCTTTCTCTTTATTTCTAATAAGTTAAATATAACACTACATTTAAGCATTATAATTTATGTAAAATTTTCATGTTCTTAATTCTATCATTATATTATTTACTTTTAATTTCTTTTTTATATGAGATTTTTTATAATAGAAACGAGATGAGAACGTAAAAAAAGTAATTTTCCCGTTTTCTCTTGATTTCCATCTGGAATTTCGGATTTAAATCCTTAGATCTCGATTTTTTTCAGGTATTTCCCTTAAGATTTTCTATCTAATTATTGTTAAATTTCAGCAGATTAACAATATATATATATATTCTTTAAATCTTACATTAAATAACTAATATTTAAATAATAAATATATGCATTTATAAAATATATCACATATTTATAAATACATAAATAATAATAACCAATAAGCAATTTAAAAAGTAAAATAAAGAATAAAAAAATTATAAAGAAATTTATAATGTATTTTGTATGAAATTTAATTTATTCTTTANTTATAAATTAAATTACTTTTTTTTTTAGTTTTAGATTTTACTTCCTTCCATTATTGTTAAAAGTTACAAAATTTATATTTCTCATTAATTATTTTGTAATAAAATTACACACCAATCTCATATGTTTTTTTTTTATTTTTATTTTCAGGATACATTAATATTATCTTAAATTTTAATTACAAATTTATTTTAAAGCTTTTCTCAAGTAATAAATCGATATTATTATGAATTTAATAATAAAAGCATTAGCAGTAAATTAATATTAATTTTAAAACATTGGATTTTAATTAGATTTGAAGTATCTGTCAACTCAGAATGGATCCTCATATTATCTAAATTAATTTATAACTTAAAACTTGGTAAAACATTTTCTGATATACACTTAATAATTTTTTAACTTCATTTCATACTAATTAAATTAAATTTATATTAATTAATAAAAGAAAATTGAAAAAAAAAGTTCTTTGTGTCAGAATGCATTTATCAAGATTGGATTTTCACTTGTTGTAACCTTAAAGCTGTATTATATAGACTTTTCTCTCCACTAAATAATAATAAATTTAAAAGTGTTAAGCCCTAAGTTGGAACCTAATATTGATAGTTTCCCCCCAAACTGTCGTCCGTCCGTCTGTCTGTCTATCCTTAATCTGGAGAACGGATTTAGATACATGAAATTCAAGAGAGATATGGAAAGATTAGGAGCAAGTGGTCCCAATTAACTATACACAAATTTCCAATGCAAACCAGAAGTCACGTTATTTTTAAACTTTTCCCCGAAAGCAATTAATAGATGACCGACACGACTCCATTTCTAACGGGAAAGTATGATATAGTGTACAGTATAAAGCAATATTTAAATTTGAGATTCTTGTTACGATACAGAAACTATTTTTGCTGCAATAAGCAGAGGAAGGAGTTAATAACTACTGTTAATAAAGAAAATATTAAAGGAATGCGAAATAATGTTTTAATGTTAATTTGCATCGTAAAAGATTTATTAATAGAACTCACTAAGATCATAAATAAATTTAATATGTAAAATAACTCAATAGATTCTGTTCATATTGACATTAAGTCTAGTACACAGTTTAATGATAAGTATCAATAAACCTGTTAAACTATGGTTTATCGATGTATATCATCGAATTAAGGCGTTTATAATAATAATAAAATAAAAAAATAGAATAATTCCTTATTTTACGTGAAAAGAATTATCAAAATAACTAAAAATATATATGATATATTGAATTAATTAATAATTGCATGCTATTTTTAGAGTTTTATGAAGGATGTTTTTAAATATTTTATAGATTAATTCAAAAATTATTCGTTGGATTTATTTCACGATATTTATCTCTCTTTTTTTTTAAAAAAATATAAAGTTTAGAGATAAGTGGTGCAAATATGATTGAAAATTAAATAAACTTAGTTCATAAACTCAATACTATAAACAAATTAAATAAGTCTACGTACCGTATGTAGTAGTTAATTAACTAAGTCAGTGAACCTAATCGGAATAAGATTATTGTTTTTTTTTAATTGTTTTATAATTTTAAAAGAGGAAGGAAATATACTTTTATACAGTGGCACGTTATCCTATGGGTAAAAAGGGCCTGGACTCTCAGCAAAAGGGGCTTTAGAACAATCTTTTATAAGAAAATATTTCCCCAAAAAACAATTCCTCCGAAGAAAAATGTCGAAAGTTAACACTGTACAGTACATGGGACCCCTAATTCGAATTCATTTGGACCCCATAAAGCTATAATGCGTTATTTAATTCAACAACTATTGAAAAATTACAATCATGTTTTATGCGATCGATTTGTATTTTCTGATTCGAAAATTATTATTATTTTATTACTGTTATTTCAAAACTGTGCATAATAACATGAAACATGCATAAATATCATATTATTATGATAATTTTATATATAAATATATGATTTTTTTAATAGTCTGAATTTTGTAATATTATTTTTAAAAAATCTTTTAAAATATTACAAAATTTATACTATTATATATAGAAGCAAAGATTTTCGGTATTAAATACAGTATATACAGTGTATATGTATACGTGTGTGTGTGTAGGTATGTGTGAGTGAAGTGTATTGATTTATATAGAAATCTTTTCTGAGAAAATTCAATAAACCTAAATACTGTAGGCCTATAGTCTATATTTGCGTGTTATATTTTATTGAAATAAAAAGAGTTTGTTGGTTTTAATCGATGTTTCACTATTCATAAAATTTCTATAATTTAATCTAAATTCGTGTATTTCTCCATTAATTTATTAATTTGTTGTTCTTTGTAGTGTTTGTCTAATTTGAGTAACTTGTTCACAATTAATATAATACAATACATATCATTTTAACATAATTTTTATATATTAATGTAGGCTATTTAAGAAAACGACTAAAAATGTCTGTTGAGTTTAACAAAAACTGTATTGAAATGAAGTAAAAACGAGTATAAACTAATCCTTGAAGACTTATTCCTATAAAAATTTTGGTATTCAACAGCAATGGGTGATTCACATGGCCCGTTTGATACCATGCAGTATGTAAACACATTAGATATGAGCTTACATGCTATATGATATTCAACGAGACACGAGTATTACATACAAATTAACTGATAATTTATATCGTATTTGATTTTTATTGTTATTTTTTTCAAAAAAAGGAGAACCGAAAATATAATCTTGTATAGAACACATGAAAAGCTACTTACGGCACTACTTGTCCAAAGCGATTCTACGGTATACAGGTAAACAGTATACCCGAACTAGTATATCTTGATTTTTTATATACTGTACTATAGATTTAGTTATGATTTTATTATCCTCTAATAGAGTGTCCATAATGTCCATTGTGTCCATAAATATTTTTATATTTAAAATTTTTCTTTAGTATTTACATAAAATGAAATTTTAAAAGGTTATTTTTAATTTTTTTTTTGCATGTTATATGCCGTAAAACAGAATTTATTCATCTTTGGATGTACAATTTATGATCGACACAAATTAATATTGATTGTGTGCTTAATGATAATGTTTTTGCGTCAATGATGATAAATCCCAGAAATTTTTCATCGGGTCCCTGTCTCTCACCACCCGGCCTTCCTCTATAAATCTAGTCGAATTCACAGTGAGAGTGATTAAAAAGACCCTCTTAGTTTGTTAAGTTATGGAAACGCAACACTTGGGCGATTTGCCTAGGGGATGTCTTCCGGGAGATCTTTTTAAGGGACCTTTCTTATTTAGGCATTACTGACGTGAAGAAAATACAGAAAACGCCACGTGGCCAGCCCGTCCGAGTGAGGCGCGAAACCAAGACCGAACTCCTAGTGTTCAAGGTACGAAGACAGCTTGGCCACTGGTGGGCTCTGGCCCTCTTAGCATCCACAGAGAGGAAAAAAAGGAAAAGAATCCTCTTAATGTCCGTAATCCGTTCTTGAAAATCAAACGTTCTAGAGAGAATTTATTTATTTCAAGTCTGAAATATTAAAGAATTTACTTCCGCTACTGTAAATTTTCCGAGTCACAATCTCCCACAGTTTTCAATAGGGTTAAGGTCCTGTGAGCTTGCTGTCCATTTCACAACAGTAATATTTTTATCTTTAAACCAGTTTTTCATAGACGAACTAACTGGAACGTTGCCCTGTTAAAATGCCAGTTAGGCCTTCTAGTTAACTCGGAATTAAACAACAGATAATTTCCTAAAATTGGCCGATAGTTTTCTAGATGTTATCGTTCATTTAAAATTAAAAACACAAAATTTTCCTTCCTATTAGATCCAAACTCTCTCCACGTTATTTTTGGTTTAAAAAACGTTTTCTTGTGACGATACCATAAATTAAAACAAATTGTACATTAAAAATGACCGATGGTAATTTACATATTCATTGAATATACAAACTATTCAATGAATAAGAAATGGTAAGACTCGGTTTAAGTGGTCCACAGACATAGCTCATTGTATATCAGGTATTGTATTTAATTACACTGAAATAAGGTAGGATTAACTAATTAATTAGGCAGGATCAGTAAGTAATTGAGGATATTATGCCTAAAATTATATCCTCAATTACTAATTCATATATTATCTTTGACATTATAATAAAGGCTTATTGCTGCATTCTTGTTTTACTTAAAGATTTGTTTGTGATATAAACTATTAATAAATCATTAATATATACAAGCAATTAAAGAGTCGGTGAAAAGGTAATTAAATTTATTGTCGTATTCATAGAGTTTAATGGCAAAAAATTTTAGATAGAAGTCAGGATTAATGTACTGATAATCTGGGATAAATGATTAAACAAAATATGTATATAAAAACGTTTGGATTGAATTAATAATTAGATTAAAAGATTGTTTTTAGACTATAAAGCTTTAGTAGACTCCGTCTTTTATGTAGGAAAAAGAGGATTTGACGCAACTAAGACAATTTATTCTAATTAGGGTCATTCAATTTTATCTTTTTCACTATTTATTCTCTTCCTGTGTTATTTGGTTACTAATTTTTAGACTTGATCTGCCACCCACTGATATTAAAATGAAGCATTTCTATAAAACAGATCTACAGTAAATTAATTTATGCATATATTCAGTCAAGGCAAAGCTAATTAAAAAAAACAGGCCAATAGAAAAAATAAAAATATGAAATTCATTGAGTAACGTACAGTACATCAGAAGAGTCTGATGACATTATACTAAGTAACTCCTAGACTAAAGTTAATATGTTATGTACCGATATACCTTTCAGCTGTATTTTTATCTGTATACTTTATCTGTAAAGTTAAATTGTTACCATTGTCCTTTATTATTAAAAGTTCTACTAGAGCGCTTCCAACGGAGTATAATACAGCCTTTCTACTAAAGTGCAACTATTTCAATAAGAAAGAACTTGTTGTGTGATCATTGATAAAAATTAGAAGTATTGACACGTCTCGAATACATCTAATACGTACAGTACAACCAGGTTTCCCGATATATAAAGTCAATTATATCCAAAGTGTCTACAAAATTTCTCCCACGTTATCGAAAAATTCTCCACAGTAATATAGAAATGTTTTTCAAAGAGTTATTTTCAAATAATTATTTGTTCTATTTCATAATTTGAAAATATGTAAGATATTTAATATTATATAAACTAGTTGGAAGAAGGAAAAATACACATAGAAAACTGTACTTTCAGTTTATATTATCTAATTTTAAATTCCTAATTCGACTGTCACAAACGCTATTTTCTTTCACTTCTCTAAATATAATAATAATAAACCAAATACTGTATTTATTTAGATGAGTTTGCACGCTTTAAATATACTGCAAGAAAATATAAATCTTAAATTTCATCTACTTTATTATATTTTCACAAAGACTTTGAGTTATAAATGTAGACACTTCCAATTATTTTTAGTTGATAAATAATATTATATTAAGAATTATATATTTATTTAATTATTATTGCTCAAAATTCTTATTATTATTTTTAAAAATTTGTCTGATGATAATTAGTATGTGTAATTAACAATGTAAAATTATCCTCAAAAATTTCTATGTACTGTACTTTACAGTACATGTCTTATACTTGTTCAAAGTATGATGTTTATTAGTGGTCTAATACCATAGAATGTCATAATTTTATTGGCTAGACACATAAGCCGCCCTATTTAAGATAAAAGACTGATTTTTTGGACAAAAAATAATCGTTGATCTTCTCATGGTCGAGAGAATAGTTTTTGGAATGTTTGGTTGTATTTACTTGTACCGTCTTTAAATACACGAATAGGAGAACAAACTTTCTTCTTTATATATTAGAAGATAACATATTGTTCGTGCAGTTTAAAATATTATTATTATTATCTTAATATTTTACAGGAATTACAATAATCATAAACCATATTAATATCTGTCACCGAGAGGAAATATTTTCTTCTAATTCCATAAATGGAATATATGAACATTTTTTTTTTGCCTTAAGCAAGTAACTAAGATTTTCATATGTATGAATTAAATGATTATCTATTAATTCGTAAGGTGGTGGAATGGATAAAACCATTGAACACGGTTGGTCGTGGGTGCACGTCTGATCTGGAGTTTTCCGGGTTTTCTTCGCGAGTCTAACAGCTAAATACAGACCAATTTTTCATAAAAGTCCTCCAGGGAGGCTTACCCTTTTGGCACATCGCCGTGTGTTGAGTTGCCTTATTCCATTAATCCAATACAATCATTCGTAGGAATTTATTAATATATTCAAAGGAATTTAATCCTAAAATAACTTATACATTTTCTATTGGCAATTCTCATAGGAATTTTTTCATTTTCCACTGAGATTTTTTGCCGTTTAATAAGTTTTCGTAACTTATTAATCACG
The DNA here is from genome assembly GCF_000671375.1 of Centruroides sculpturatus. Lineage (NCBI taxonomy): Eukaryota > Metazoa > Arthropoda > Arachnida > Scorpiones > Buthidae > Centruroides > Centruroides sculpturatus. The sequence continues at coordinate 562,712 of NW_019384482.1, forward strand.
AGCACTATATATTATTTTTATTTCATAACATAAATAACTTCAAAGTAACATTAAATTTTATACAACTTAATCTTGTACGGTAATATATTAATACAATACATTATAATAAAGGCTTATTGCTGCATTCTTGTTTTACTTAAAGATTTGTTTGTGATATAAACTATTAATAAATCATTAATATATACAAGCAATTAAAGAGTCGGTGAAAAGGTAATTAAATTTATTGTCGTATTCATAGAGTTTAATGGCAAAAAATTTTAGATAGAAGTCAGGATTAATGTACTGATAATCTGGGATAAATGATTAAACAAAATATGTATATAAAAACGTTTGGATTGAATTNGATCTACGAATAAATTTATACGTAGGACGTAGGTAGGAAGAAATTTTTATGTATAAATGAGAAAAAAATCTATAAAATATATTTCCGCATTCAGCACATTTAACTTAAAACGATTCGTTTTAAAAAAAAACGGTTTAAAAAATAATGAGATCACATCAAAAATATTCCAAATAGTTATTTTCTACTACTATTTTTTAATCCGTAAAACTGTAGTGATCGACTTATATTTATATTTAAAGTAAAAATGAAAAAAACGAATTCAACCAAGCGTAAGTCGTTTTAAATAAACGGATTAAGTACTGTACAGTTTAATAAATAATTGTAGGAATCCTCTTCTATTTTTAATGTCATTATAATAAGTTCTTATTGATATAAGGATTGCTATGAAATAAATAAACATAGCTAGATTTATTTACATTGGAGACTAATTAAAATTATTTAGGCATAAGACTGTAGAAAAAAAAAAACAGATATATCTAAAACAATGAGAAATTGTTTCCCGAAAACAAATGAAATGTAATTACCGTATATAAAACTATTATTTTATAATGCCCATTTGTTGATGGACAATTATTAAAATATTGGTTAAATATTATTTAGTAGTCTAGTTCGGTTTAAGATGTCGAATTATGAATAATAATCACTTCAAATTGACGATTGGATGGCCGAAGATCCGGATTTTTACCGATTGGATCCGGATTTTGACAATCAGGATTCGATCTCGGGATCGAATACTGGCAGTGAAAAACTCCAGAACTACTCATGATCGATCTGTTCCAATTATGTCGAGTCCACGTCTCTCTCCACCTTCTTGCCCAATTGCTGGTATGGTCGAACAAGCGAGGCCGAGTGGATAATACTGAACAGGAATAGTTTGGTCGTGTCAAACGGACTAGCCACGTGGAATTTTCCGGGATTCTCCGCGTGCCTAACATCTAAATAGGGATCAATTTCCCATAAAAGTCCTCCTGGAAAAGCATCACCCTTAGAAGATTGCCCACGAGTTGCGTTACCATATAGGCAACAATCAATCCAATCCAATCCGAACCAACGGTGGGTATGGAAAAATGCCCTCTCGATGTTCATAGGCGAAAAATAGTTTTAAAAAATGTATTTCAAATTATAATTTGTTTCAATTTTCAAGTATTGTTTTATATCCATCTATGTTTAGTATGGATTCATTTATACAAGAATCCATAATATCTATGTTATTTTAAGTAATGACTCAATACAGAATCTAAAATAGCCTTTACGTAAAATTACATTATTCAAAACAATTACAGGATGTTCTAATATCATTTTAGTATTTGATATAATGTTTTTGTTTTAAGTAAAAGTCTTTTATACTTTGATCTCATAGTTGTTAGGGAGTATGACATCCTGGAATTTAAATGTTGACAAAAAATAAGATTATTTAGAAATTCTTTGTAAATAACGTCACAGTAGATCCTGCTGAAACATTAAAATCAAATTGATAATACCGATTCTGTTATAAAACAATGTGATATCGCGATATTCTCCAATAGTTTTAAATGATATATTTTTAAATATAAAATTTTAATATTAGTATTCAATGCATGGCCTACTTAGATAACATAAATGGATTTTATGACTTTGTATATTGCATGCTAAATATATATATACTGTATTTCTTTATTGTAATATATCAGTAGGATTTATAAACTATGAGTAACAAAAATATCTTCCAATTGGAAAAAAATACGTAGACCTAAATACGTAAAGAATAATTAAAAAGTGGATACCATTAAAAAAAATTCATAAATATATTTGTCAGTGCAGATAACATTTTATTTTCGTCAACCAGGATTTAGATGACAATTTCAGTTTTACTATTAATTTCATTAAAGACTTTAATGGTTCTTCGCACGCACAAAACACAATAACATCTGTCTATATTTTTCATTGCTTATTTTTATACATTTACTAACTAAATGTTACTTATATTCAATGATAATACATATCGTGAACAGTTACGATTTAGGTGGACGATGCGAATTAAGCAATTCTCTCCCTAATCGTTATCTGTTTTATCTATATGTTATTGATATTAAATAGTAATATAAAGAATTAAAGGTATACATTTTTATTTTTTCTCAAAAAGTTCTAATATACCTCGATATTAAACATAAATTTTTGTTTTACCAATTATCGTTAAATGCAACCGATTTCAATGGGTACATTCAATGAATAGATAAATTCTGCATCTATCTAATCTCATTTTATTTAACTTTTAAATTATTCTAAACGTAATTGTTCTAATAATTACTGTTTCATGTCATTTATTACTTTGATCTCGTTTGTTTCCGATGATGTCAAACGAACAGAAGTGTAAGTGTATCTTGGAAAGAGAAAGAGATTCTTAGAAAAGATAAAGAAAATAAAAATTGCTTTCGAATTAATGTGTGTGATCGTAACTCCTAATTATTTCTCTTTTTTATTATTTTCAAAATTTTAATCACTATTTAATATAACATTCGGTAGCCATACTACATGTACTGTACAGTAACTTCATTACTTTAGATGTCAATACAGTAGACTCCCTATAACACGGTAGATAATTCCGTGTTGTATGAGTCACATATTTTACAAATACGTGAGCCGTTCATAGCCCGGCACACGTATTTGTAAAATCTAAGTGACTCGTACAACACGGAATTCATATAACACGAAATTATCTACCGTGTTATAGGGGAGTCTACTGTAATACGTAATTGTTATCTTATTAGGACACGTTCTATTCAATATTTAAAATAAAAATAAATTAAATCCGTCGTTTTTTTTTTAAATCCAGTACCAAATTTAATTATCTTTCGATTGTTTAATTTTATTATTCTATTTTTGTTTCTGTTAAGCTAATATTAGTATAGAATATGTTGCCTATTTATAATATGTTAATTGATGTTGTCTAAGCTAAATATATCCCTTTAATTAATTTATTAGATACATTTATTAATACAAAAATATAGTATAAATTTGAAAAAATATATATAGCCTATATATTTATGAATGTGATATAATTCAAAAGAAAGAAGAATTTAAAAAATTAATATCTAAGTATACAGTCATTGACGGAAACATAAAAAATGGCTGTTGTTCGGAAGTGGCATTTATTGGAGATTTGACTGTCTTTTTTACTTTATAACATTAGAAAGTAGTGAATCAAATTCGATTTTCGATGTGGTTAAAGTTTTAGGATTATATTTTCTGACTTTTTACGTTAATTTTATATACAAAGAAATATAATTTGCTAGTAACTTTCAATCTTTTATATCAACTACATAACCATGAATGTTAATATGACAAATCGATTATAAAATTAAAATATGAAATCAATTTAAAATTTTAAATATGAAAAAAATGTGTGTTGCATTTCATACGATTTTTTTTTTAGGATTTTTTCCGTACAAATATTCCATAACAGATGTACAGTACGAATAATATCAATATATTTCTGCTTACAGTTAATTCAGTTTTACTAAAAATACATTTCAAAATAATATAAGTTCTTCTCTTATTTATTATTCATTAAATATTGTACTTAATATTCGAATTTATCGAGACAAAAGTGCTTAAAACACGTAAAATATATTTTACGTATTGGTCAGTACACTAGACTATTGATTAATACGGCGTTTGATAATCCGGCCTCCCAATTATCCGTCACATTCCATTATTCATGTTTATTATTTTTTTAAATATACAGTAACTTTAATAAAGAATTAAACTTAGAATTACTGTATCCGTCCAAAAAAAAATAATAATTGTCGCTCATTTTCTTTATTCCTACTCAGTAATCCGGCATTCCTGTATACAAGAAGTTGTCGGATTAGCGAGAGTCTACTGTATTAAAATTATCTTAACCGATCTGATAAACTTTCTTTACGTAGAATTTTTTTGTGTGTCAACTTATTCTATTTCTATTTATTTATACATATTGAAGTATAATGAAAAAGTTACTTATATCAACATCTAATAGAATTTATTACAAAAATCACTTAAAGTATCTAACTACTTCCCAAAAATACTTATTATTTGTGTATACATTTCTTCTTGTAACTGATATAATCAGTCGGGCGGATGGCCGAATTAATTCGCCAGACTAATGTCTAGAGATCTGATACGGGAGAACAACCCCAGGAATTTTTCAAGGGGGATCTGTCCCGGATATGTCGGGTCCCGTTCTTCCCTACTATCTATGATGGACGTGATTAAAAGGCCCTGTTAGTATCTACAAAACGGTAATATTAAAAAAAAAAGGAAGGAAATTGATTTTATCAGGAATAATTCAAACAAAAATTATTCATAACGGAACTGCAGTGCAAATGTTTATAACTTTGACTTTATCTGTTGTATAATAGAGAAAAATTCTTTATCATCATAAAGAATCTGAACTATTTCATTTATTTCTATAACCTGACATTATTAGCGAGGTTGCGGCCGAAGTTTTTATATCTCAAACGTAAACGTCGAACGTCGAGCGCTGCTATCTTTTAAGCGGCGCTCGATGTTCGACGTTCACGTTTCAATGTAATCAATCATATGGCCGAAAGTTAAGCCCTTCGAAACCTGGCTGGGACTTAGATTATAAAAATATTGTTATATTGAAGGCTAAGTACTACACTGACCACTTTAAACTCTGACTTCATCTTCTTTAGCTAATTTTTGGTTTTATTTAATTATTATAAATTCGAAATTAAACAATTCCGA
>NW_019384482.1:568994-579532 GCF_000671375.1 Centruroides sculpturatus
AATGAAAATGTGTCAAACTAAAATCGTTCTATACATAAATAATAATTTAAAAATAAAATTACATAAGTATGTTATTTTCTATATTTTATTTATAAACTATACTACAAGGCTAGAAAAATCAATCAGTTATCTTGTTTAATTTGTAATCGATATAGGTTAATTAAGTTTAATTAGTTTTATAATCTGAAACATTTAATTATGATCTATTTTATTTAAATCTAAAAAAAATTTACATTAAATTTCAGGCTAAGATGTTTTACTTGATAATCTTATTAATAATCGAAGCCAAAGGTATATCAGTACCACAACCAGTTGTTTTACCACCACCCTTATCACACGTTCGTTTAATCACCGCTAATCAAAGAAACCCAGTAATATATACTTCATCTAATTCATTACATGGGTCAATTGTTTCTCCAAATTTGGAAACGGCACACAGAAGAATACCTGCAAGGAATATAAATTCTCATCTAGACTTAGATGTAACAGAATATCCTATAGTATCTCGCCATATCGATAGGAACCATCGCAGACCTAATCAACAAAGACCGGTTGAATATTATCCCGTCCAGAAAGACATTTATGTTAACGACGAACAACTTCCGAACCTTAACGGCCTTCCTGCTAATCTCAAGAATCCTAAATTTGAATTTGGTTTCGTACCACTCACTTCGATTCGCGTGTCGAATTTCGTATCCACTATTAACTCGACACATCGTAATGACACTTTAGTACATTCGAAAAGAATTATAAATCCTCCAAAACCTTACGTCGCACCTAGTCAACCCTACGTCACACCTAGTGAACCCTACGTTGCACCTAGTCAATCTTACATTACGTCCAATCAAGCGGATATTGTAACGACTTTATCTGATTTTAATAAGACTTTTGAATTAGACTGTGATGGAAAAGAAGATTTAGGATGGTGCGAACTTGGAGAAAATTATCCAAGGTATCTCTGATTTAATTTTTCTTCTACAAAATATAGTATTTTATTTAATTATAAAGTCTCCCTTTAATCAGTTTAAAATTATATAATTATGTAATAAAAAGTAATGTAATATCTGTGTAAATGATTATCTAAATTGCTGAAAACATTAATTTAACACGTTTTATTGCTTACTAATAAATTAAAAGGATTAATTTATGAGAACAAGAGTGGTTCAATGGATTAAAAAAAAGTAATAAAAAGAAAACGATACTTTGTTTCTAATATATAAAACTAGAATAAACCGAGGTAAATTTTACTTATATTAAATGCATTTTGATTGCTTTTGATTTTTATCAAGTAGGTCAATAAACGAAAATTATTGGTCTTTTGTTGCAGTTTCTAATATATATTTTGTTAGATTAGTATTTTTTTTTTTTTGTAACTAAAAATATATATAGGCTTCAAGAGCAATAACATTAAAAAATTGTGTCAATAATATAATTTTAAAAATAGCTTTTTTAATTTATTCTATAATAGGGTTGATATAGAGCATGTTATTAGCCGATGTTCGAATCTGTTAACTAAACTTTACGTGGAGGTTCCAGAAACTAATGATGATAAAACACCCGAAACGATCGATTATCAACTAGATTTAATAAATAAAAGAACTAAAGAACGAAAGAATTATAATCCATGGTCGTGGAGTTCATATTCTGGTGAAAATGGAAAACTTTGCGAAGTGGATACAAAATATATTAAACCGAGTTTATCCAAAGATGTTAAAGGAAAATGGTACCTGATCGTTCAAACTGAAAACTACATTCAGAAAGTCCATCTAGAGACATGCAGGTAAATTGAATTTTCTCTTTTATATACTTTTTTTTAATACTTGTTGCATATATATATATATATATATAAATATATAAAGTAAATAATTTCTTTCAGAAACGTAGGCGAATCTTGTAAAAAACTAGGTAACTGCGGTTTAAAATCGAAATGTGTACAGAAGTATAGCTATCAGTTATTGATAAGTATCGATCCTCAGAAGTTTTCAGATTGTCCTTTCATGGGTTTATATCGATTTCCAAGTTTATGCGTTTGTCACGCCAACGAGACTTAATATATACTAAATCTATTTTAGTATAGATCAAACGTTAGAATGATATGGATTGAGTATAAAAAAAACCAACACTTTAGAAACCACATCATTTTTTATGCAAAATGTAAAAAAAAAGTGCGTTGAATCGATCGATTTTTGTATTACTCTCTCGTCAGTTTGAGTGCGGTTTATTCATAAAAAATAAATATCTTAGTTTATTTTGCATATTTCGAACTCTTAGGATTGGTAATAAAATATATATATAGTTTATTTAAAATTATTTTTTTATTTATACTACATAGATTCTGTTATATTATAATTCACATCGCATTTTTTTTCGTATTAGTATATTACCCGCATTGATAGTCACAAAAAAACTATTTACATATTAAAACATTTTACGAGGAAGAAACATTTAATTATGATCTATTTTATTTAAATCTAAAAAAAATTTACATTAAATTTCAGGCTAAGATGTTTTACTTGATAATCTTATTAATAATCGAAGCCAAAGGTATATCAGTACCACAACCAGTTGTTTTACCACCACCCTTATCACACGTTCGTTTAATCACCGCTAATCAAAGAAACCCAGTAATATATACTTCATCTAATTCATTACATGGGTCAATTGTTTCTCCAAATTTGGAAACGGCACACAGAAGAATACCTGCAAGGAATATAAATTCTCATCTAGACTTAGATGTAACAGAATATCCTATAGTATCTCGCCATATCGATAGGAACCATCGCAGACCTAATCAACAAAGACCGGTTGAATATTATCCCGTCCAGAAAGACATTTATGTTAACGACGAACAACTTCCGAACCTTAACGGCCTTCCTGCTAATCTCAAGAATCCTAAATTTGAATTTGGTTTCGTACCACTCACTTCGATTCGCGTGTCGAATTTCGTATCCACTATTAACTCGACACATCGTAATGACACTTTAGTACATTCGAAAAGAATTATAAATCCTCCAAAACCTTACGTCGCACCTAGTCAACCCTACGTCACACCTAGTGAACCCTACGTTGCACCTAGTCAATCTTACATTACGTCCAATCAAGCGGATATTGTAACGACTTTATCTGATTTTAATAAGACTTTTGAATTAGACTGTGATGGAAAAGAAGATTTAGGATGGTGCGAACTTGGAGAAAATTATCCAAGGTATCTCTGATTTAATTTTTCTTCTACAAAATATAGTATTTTATTTAATTATAAAGTCTCCCTTTAATCAGTTTAAAATTATATAATTATGTAATAAAAAGTAATGTAATATCTGTGTAAATGATTATCTAAATTGCTGAAAACATTAATTTAACACGTTTTATTGCTTACTAATAAATTAAAAGGATTAATTTATGAGAACAAGAGTGGTTCAATGGATTAAAAAAAAGTAATAAAAAGAAAACGATACTTTGTTTCTAATATATAAAACTAGAATAAACCGAGGTAAATTTTACTTATATTAAATGCATTTTGATTGCTTTTGATTTTTATCAAGTAGGTCAATAAACGAAAATTATTGGTCTTTTGTTGCAGTTTCTAATATATATTTTGTTAGATTAGTATTTTTTTTTTTTTGTAACTAAAAATATATATAGGCTTCAAGAGCAATAACATTAAAAAATTGTGTCAATAATATAATTTTAAAAATAGCTTTTTTAATTTATTCTATAATAGGGTTGATATAGAGCATGTTATTAGCCGATGTTCGAATCTGTTAACTAAACTTTACGTGGAGGTTCCAGAAACTAATGATGATAAAACACCCGAAACGATCGATTATCAACTAGATTTAATAAATAAAAGAACTAAAGAACGAAAGAATTATAATCCATGGTCGTGGAGTTCATATTCTGGTGAAAATGGAAAACTTTGCGAAGTGGATACAAAATATATTAAACCGAGTTTATCCAAAGATGTTAAAGGAAAATGGTACCTGATCGTTCAAACTGAAAACTACATTCAGAAAGTCCATCTAGAGACATGCAGGTAAATTGAATTTTCTCTTTTATATACTTTTTTTTAATACTTGTTGCATATATATATATATATATATAAATATATAAAGTAAATAATTTCTTTCAGAAACGTAGGCGAATCTTGTAAAAAACTAGGTAACTGCGGTTTAAAATCGAAATGTGTACAGAAGTATAGCTATCAGTTATTGATAAGTATCGATCCTCAGAAGTTTTCAGATTGTCCTTTCATGGGTTTATATCGATTTCCAAGTTTATGCGTTTGTCACGCCAACGAGACTTAATATATACTAAATCTATTTTAGTATAGATCAAACGTTAGAATGATATGGATTGAGTATAAAAAAAACCAACACTTTAGAAACCACATCATTTTTTATGCAAAATGTAAAAAAAAAGTGCGTTGAATCGATCGATTTTTGTATTACTCTCTCGTCAGTTTGAGTGCGGTTTATTCATAAAAAATAAATATCTTAGTTTATTTTGCATATTTCGAACTCTTAGGATTGGTAATAAAATATATATATAGTTTATTTAAAATTATTTTTTTATTTATACTACATAGATTCTGTTATATTATAATTCACATCGCATTTTTTTTCGTATTAGTATATTACCCGCATTGATAGTCACAAAAAAACTATTTACATATTAAAACATTTTACGAGGAAGTAAAATTTTATGTTGAAAAAGTATTATCTTTCGTATATCATACCCAAGAGATTATTTTGAAAGAAAAGTTATTCACATACAGAGTATATATATATATATATTTTTTTTTTAGCGTGTAACAGATTGATCAAAGAAAGAGCTTGCTGCTTATTTTTAAATTAAAAAAAAAGGAGTTTTGTTAAACAATTTTACATTATAACTCATCTTTTAATATTTATATCATAAATATAATATAATTATTTTTTTTTGTATATAAGTTACAATGTAATTATCTGAACAACACGCTTTAAAATAAACTATTGCTGTTTAATAATAAATAAAGTATTTTATAACTTATTTATTGATTAAAGCATTTCTAGTTTCTTTTTTTTTATCCCCTAATGTTTTCAAAATTTTAATAATTGTATAATATAAAAATCTTTACAAGAGTAATTCTACTCTTTAGAGACTATAAAAGCAGTAAAGTAATTTAATAAAAAAAATTTTATAATGCGTATCTCTAAGCATAGGAGAGTGTGTTTGAGATAAATAATATAAGAGTTTTATATAAATACACACGTTACAAAAACTGTAACCAACAATAATACATTGTTATATGAATAATAGATTAAATCATGTTTTATAGTTTTTATTTAAAAAAAAAAGTAATATATAATGTAATAAATCAATAAAATTTACTTAAATAAAAAAATTTTAAATTGATTTATCTCTTTACTTTCTCAAATTTGATTTATTAATACTTGTCATTTCATGTTTTTGATTGTTAGCAATAATAATAATAATAATAAAATAAATAATAAATGAGAAGACAAAATCAGTCGAACAGGATCAATTTTATAGAATTTGCCCCATTTTTTTTCGTAAGAAGAAGCGATAAACAAGTTTTTAGAATGGAAAAAATGAAGAAGAAAATCATCTTAATCATCTAGAGCGCATTTTTTTTAAGGTTTCAAACGGAACTTATTCCTCCACTTGTTTGAAAATCAACATGTGTTACCACTCGTAACTGTATTTCGTCATATGTTATGTAAATGTGATATATCCGTTACTGTCAAAGTAAAATGGACCAGGAAGTGAGAAATGACAGCGAGAAGAGCAAAGAAAAAAGAAAAAAAAATCGTCATTAATTACTTCAAACCGAGGTAAATTTTACTTATATTAAATGCATTTTGATTGCTTTTGATTTTTATCAAGTAGGTCAATAAACGAAAATTATTGGTCTTTTGTTGCAGTTTCTAATATATATTTTGTTAGATTAGTATTTTTTTTTTTTTGTAACTAAAAATATATATAGGCTTCAAGAGCAATAACATTAAAAAATTGTGTCAATAATATAATTTTAAAAATAGCTTTTTTAATTTATTCTATAATAGGGTTGATATAGAGCATGTTATTAGCCGATGTTCGAATCTGTTAACTAAACTTTACGTGGAGGTTCCAGAAACTAATGATGATAAAACACCCGAAACGATCGATTATCAACTAGATTTAATAAATAAAAGAACTAAAGAACGAAAGAATTATAATCCATGGTCGTGGAGTTCATATTCTGGTGAAAATGGAAAACTTTGCGAAGTGGATACAAAATATATTAAACCGAGTTTATCCAAAGATGTTAAAGGAAAATGGTACCTGATCGTTCAAACTGAAAACTACATTCAGAAAGTCCATCTAGAGACATGCAGGTAAATTGAATTTTCTCTTTTATATACTTTTTTTTAATACTTGTTGCATATATATATATATATATATAAATATATAAAGTAAATAATTTCTTTCAGAAACGTAGGCGAATCTTGTAAAAAACTAGGTAACTGCGGTTTAAAATCGAAATGTGTACAGAAGTATAGCTATCAGTTATTGATAAGTATCGATCCTCAGAAGTTTNGATAAACGTTAAAAGGAAAAGCACCACAGAATTTCCAGTAGATTAAAATATGCACATAATTACAAATAAAATTTTAAAGCATTAATAAATTAAAAACAAAAAACAAAACGTTATATAACTTGTTAGAAGGAAAAAAATCTCCAACGTTCTTTTGACAAATTTTTAAAATTCTTCTTAACAATTGATATTAAGTTACTGCAGAGAAAAATTAAAAAAAAAAAAAATTAGAAATTAAATTCATCATTTTCAACACCAGATGGCTGTTTAGTTACCTAGTTACCGTCGTTGCTTGTTAGTACCATGGCAACAATGCTTTAGATCGACCAGAAAAAGAGTGGTTGCTGTTATCTTGGCAAGAGTATTATTGTATGAAGAAGTGTCGTTGTCACCAGGTTAAAATGTTTAATATACCTGTTAAAATGTGAAATTATAAACAGATAGAAAAAGGTAGGTGTTGATCTAGGCCTAACTACTTTATCTCTATGAATAATCTACTCAAGTTTTTAGATTTACCTTGAAAAGAAATATGGTTGAATTTGAAAAATTTTATTAATTAACTATATCGATTTTTATAATATTAATGATATAATAATCACATTTAACAAGGAGAACATTTTATACATGTATTTTTATTTGATTATTCAACAAATTATATATAAACTTTCCACATGATTGATTATAATAAAGATCTTAAGTACACAATTAGTACACAAGACAAAATGTTAAACTTTAATTTAAAAACAATAAAGGATGGACTTTTATCAAATAAACTCATTCATAAGTATTAAATCTAAATAATATCAACATTCAAAACTTCTTAATAAGTAATTTATTTATTTTTCTATTTATTATAAAAGCAATTTAATCTCTATTATAATCCAATGATAAAGTGGTTTTTTATTAACACGATAACTGGATTTAACAAACAGAGGCCCATGGGCGCAAATAAGGTGGTGGGCCACCCTTTAAGAGTAGGCAAACTTGATGATTTAGAACATTTATACAAAATACTGTATACTTTACTACTTAAAAAGTATGTTTTTGAAAATTTTACTTATTATTGTAAAGATGTTAAAGCTTAAAACATTCTTATAAATTCATATAAAATTTAATTAAATAACGTTTTATTTTATAAAATATAGACAATATACATNAAAAAAAATACTTATACACACAATATAAGACATAATTGTTAAACTATTCCAAACATTTTTATCGTAGTAAAGTTTACTTTTAGTTCATGCAGTTATTTTTCATTTTCGACTGTAAAAAATATGATATTGATGATAAGTAACGTTACTGATGCATGAAATATATTCTGCAAACTCTTCAGTTGGTTTTCTACAAGTTTCCAAAGTGATAAATCTATCTCTTTCAAGAAATATTTCGTAGCCTGAACTATATATTCTTATCGATAATATTTTAACATTGACTATTTGAAACTTGACATCTTCTGATATTTATGGTTTAGATTTCTTATAGGGTGACAAGGAGACATTTCATTTGGACTTCATCTTTCTTGATAAAGTTTTAGTTCCTGAAGTATAAAAACATATAATTTTTCGTCGTTAGAGGTTAATATGTTATTTTTATACATTAAATTAACAACTTTAAATGCATACAGTATTAAATATCTTATAAAGAAGTCGTATCTTAGTTGAATATACAATGATTTTCCAACTTTTTATTGTAAAAATCTCATTTATTTTTTTTTAACTTCAGTAATTGCATATTTTTTTTTCCTTTGAATTTAGTTTTTATGCATTTGAAATTTCATTTGTCTTATTCGTTCCTTTATCATAAAAAAAATTCACGTAGTCCCAATAGAATAAATTCTTCGACTGAATAATAAAAATCGTAAAAATCTTTTGTAAAAAAAAAAGGTCCAGTTTATCGATTTATCTCCATTAGCTACTGTGATTAAGAAGGGAAAAAAATGGAAGTGGTGTTTAAAAAAATGGACAATCACTTGCTACTTTAAAAATAAATCTACCAAACAAATCTTGTATACGTTCTGAATTTTATTATAATATCTATCTAATATAAATTTAGTAAAATTATACAGTACTTTAATATAAAAATACTGGATATGTTTTGTAATATTATTCGAAAAATAACAAAATAAGACGGATATTCTACAGTCAGAATCCATTTACACATAATAACAACTTGTTTCTACTAAATTTGACAAGAAAATTTGGTTTTTTATGCTAGGATGCATATCGATTTACAGAAATATACCGTGTTTTTTCCATAGATACCGTTATTCAAAATAAGATTTTTAAAAAAATATTTAAGCTGTCATAATGCTATTTTCTGTCGAAGATAAGCAAAACAGTACATTGAAACGTGTAATACTTAAATCAGATTTACTATAGATATAAAATTTGAAATTTGATAGGTAAACAAACCAATGTTTTAAATTCTAAACAGATATAAAAACCACATATCTTTATCTATATTTATTGATTATATAACTGATCTATTCAAAATCTAATGGATTAGAACGAACAATTAAAAAAGAATAAAAACATTATATAATTCATATAAATTCTCAAAACGTTTCTGACAAAAGAGATAAAGTCAAGTGGGTATATCAAGTCCTGTTTGATAAGTACTTTTTTTTTCTCCTCCAGCAATTTACATTAATAGATTAATTCAGACTAACACGCAACCTTCACATTGAATTTCAAATAGTTAATACGAAAAAAATATATATATTTTGTACTGTAATTAAACATCAACCTCTATTGTAAACCAGATAGATAACCACCATTTTGATATTTTTGAAAAGGTTTATTCATACTACGTGTATTAGGATTACACATTTTGGGAGATTTTATTCAAAATGGAATGATCGCCTTTGTGATTTTACAGCTTTGTATTCTCAGATGGTTACGGAGCATGATGATCTCATCATGCTCTGTCACCTGAGAATATAAAAAGATAAACGACTGCAGACAAGCAGGAAATATTATCAAAAATCCATTCATACCCGAGATTAATAGTTCAATGGAGTTTTCCACTTGAAAGTTTTTGAATGCTTGATAAAGAGGTCAGCGACATACTTGTAACTTGATGACCTCAGAAACTCTGGAAAAATTTACTAAACTATCTTGGACTTCACATAATTTCTTTACAAAACTTTCAAAAATTTAAATTTAAATATGTAAAAACTGTCATTTCATCACAATTCATTATTAATGAAAACTAATTAGCATTTTAAACATAAGAAATCATCCCAGCAAATTTCTTACATTCTTGTGTGTTAATTTTATTTTGCATTATATTAAAAAAGAGAAAGAAAATAAATAATTTATTATATTTATATGTATTTTAAATATTTTAGTATTTTACTTTCATTCAAAAATCCTAAAAATTTTAAAAATACGGCTTTGTTTTTGTGCCGTAACGAACCCGATTCGATAATGCGTAAGTAGCAACCTGTGGGGCACTAGGTCGTTTCCTGCACACTATAAACTTCCTTTGGCCCGAAGGTAGACGAACTGACGTCATCGTCCCAGACCTTAACTTAATACCACACCCATTGATAAGGTCGACGAGTAAGTATTCTGAAGATAGGTCACTAAACAGCTGAACGCAAACAAGTAAGGTAAGTAAGGAATGCTGCTACCATTACAGAAGCGATCTTTGTATAGAGTCTCCCTAAGCTTGTTTTTTTTTAAATGTATATTATTATTCTATTTAATCAATATATTTAAAATATTTATTAGAATTTTTAGAAAATCAATTCTTTTATTTAAATATAAAATATTAAAAATTATATAAAATGGAAAACTTGAAATAAATCATTTCTTCATTCATTAGATTCAAGAAATTTTAAATTTAACAGTAAAATATATATATGTATACATTTCTTCTTGTAACTGATATAATCAGTCGGGCGGATGGCCGAATTAATTCGCCAGACTAATGTCTAGAGATCTGATACGGGAGA
>NW_019384482.1:586325-590248 GCF_000671375.1 Centruroides sculpturatus
ATATATTTAACATTTAAAATAAAAATAATAATTAAAAGAAAAATTTATTTCTAATAAAGCTTTTTTATTATTATTTTACTATAAAATATCTCTAGAATTTTAAATAATAAAAAAAGAATTAGTTAAGACAAATTTTTAAAATTCTTCTTAACAATTGATATTAAGTTACTGCAGAGAAAAATTAAAAAAAAAAAAAATTAGAAATTAAATTCATCATTTTCAACACCAGATGGCTGTTTAGTTACCTAGTTACCGTCGTTGCTTGTTAGTACCATGGCAACAATGCTTTAGATCGACCAGAAAAAGAGTGGTTGCTGTTATCTTGGCAAGAGTATTATTGTATGAAGAAGTGTCGTTGTCACCAGGTTAAAATGTTTAATATACCTGTTAAAATGTGAAATTATAAACAGATAGAAAAAGGTAGGTGTTGATCTAGGCCTAACTACTTTATCTCTATGAATAATCTACTCAAGTTTTTAGATTTACCTTGAAAAGAAATATGGTTGAATTTGAAAAATTTTATTAATTAACTATATCGATTTTTATAATATTAATGATATAATAATCACATTTAACAAGGAGAACATTTTATACATGTATTTTTATTTGATTATTCAACAAATTATATATAAACTTTCCACATGATTGATTATAATAAAGATCTTAAGTACACAATTAGTACACAAGACAAAATGTTAAACTTTAATTTAAAAACAATAAAGGATGGACTTTTATCAAATAAACTCATTCATAAGTATTAAATCTAAATAATATCAACATTCAAAACTTCTTAATAAGTAATTTATTTATTTTTCTATTTATTATAAAAGCAATTTAATCTCTATTATAATCCAATGATAAAGTGGTTTTTTATTAACACGATAACTGGATTTAACAAACAGAGGCCCATGGGCGCAAATAAGGTGGTGGGCCACCCTTTAAGAGTAGGCAAACTTGATGATTTAGAACATTTATACAAAATACTGTATACTTTACTACTTAAAAAGTATGTTTTTGAAAATTTTACTTATTATTGTAAAGATGTTAAAGCTTAAAACATTCTTATAAATTCATATAAAATTTAATTAAATAACGTTTTATTTTATAAAATATAGACAATATACATTAAACGTAATACATTTAAATTAAATAAAGCAAAATTATATAAAACATTTTCATGCTTTTTTATCTGCAAGTTAACTTTACACCAGTCAAATTTATATATATGCAGTAGTTAAGTATATAGTATAAAAAAAAATTATGTTTAAACATAGTTTTGTGGAGGCCCTGGACACTGGCCCCAAATGCCCTTATATAAAACCGGTGCCGATGATAACATTAAAACATTTATTTTTCTTTTTTCTTTGTGTTAGATCACCTATTTTAGCTTTCGTCACCCATTTTAATATATTATATTAAAAAATAATATATATTTTTTTTATACTTAAAAATATGATATGATTTCTGTGCTACATTTTGAACTTTTCTGTTATTTATTTTTAGAAAATTAGAAAAAAATGAAGATTATTAATAAACAAATATATATTTTTTTCTTATTTAATTACATTGTTTAATAGTTGTTCATTTATAAAGCTCCTAATTGAAAAAATTATGTCGAAGAAGAAAATATTTAAAAAAAATTTTAACTTTCAAAAATTGAAAGTTTAAAATGTGCAATTAAACAAAAGTAGACAGATTTTTCAATTTAGTACTTCATTGATAAATTCATTAATGTGCCTGGGACTATCAGCATTGGGAATTTTAATCTTTTCATAAGAACAAAAAAAAAAATTGGAATGGCATTCTGTTGCATTCTCACTGAAAAAAGTAGTCTGTGAATATGTACACAAAGATGAACAATTGTTCACTGGAATTATCTAGTAAAGAAAAAACAAAATAGCAAACAATATTTCTTTCATTTATTAAATATATATATATTTAAGAAAAAAAATGTACTTTTTTAAGAAAGTTTGTATGGATATTTATGATTTTTGTAAATCTGTAGTATAAAATTATAAGCTTTGTGTTATATATTAATATTTAAAAGAAATATTGTTATACTAAGTATCAAATGTTAAACTTTGATAGAAACTTTAAATAAAATACAGATGTCTTATTTAAGTTTGTTGAAATGATCAAATTTTTTAAATCTTACATTTTGAAATGTATAATTTATTATACTGGTTGAGTTCTTAAAATATATAAAACTGGTTTTAGAAACAATTTTTATTACGGATAAAAATACATTATCTTTTATTGTTATCTAATCACTGTGCAAAGTTTCATGCCTTAAGTCTCATACACATGATTTTTTTTTGTTAAATTTTCATAACACAATTATAATAGTTCTCTATATTCATGAAATTTTAAAAATATTAAGAACTATACATTAAAAAATTTATTATATACTTTTATAAAGTATTTTGATATTGAAACAATTTATTTCATAAATTTAGATAAATACATATTTTCAAAATTATTTTAAAGTGAAAATTAAAAATTGTTTTATTTTATTTAATAAACCATTTAATTAAAATACATTCTTTCAAATCTATTTGATTTATATTACATGAGAATTAGTAATCAAATATTTGTTTCAAAACCTTTGAGGCATGAAAATTTAATAATTTTCATGCCTTAAGATTTTGACACACACTAAAGACACACTTATATGGAAAAAATTGCTTTTACCTAAAATACTGAATAGCAGTTTTTTCAAAATAAGTTTTAAAAGGAAAATCTTATTTTCCTTTTATACATAAAGAAACTACACATTAATTATTGTATTAATAAACATATTTTTTTTATTTTAATTTTAAGATACAAAATTAATTTTTTCATTTCATTTAAATCTATTATTATTTTATTTTGATAATGTTAATATTTTCAAAAATTTAGTGATAAAAATAATAATTTTTATTTTTATTGAATAAATTAAACATCTTAAACTAGTACAAAATTACTATTTTTCTGAATATTTCAAATTATCTATTTTATTTTAACATCATTTTCAAAATGCATTTTGTTGGTTAGCAATTAAAATCTAGTATCTCTAATAATGATTCAAAACCACATTTTTGCATTAATGTGTTGTAAAGTCAATTTCTATACATTGCCAAAATTCTGGCAATCTATTCTGGCAAAGTATAGAAATTGAAATTGGCTTTCATAGTAAGTGGTATATACTTTTAAGCACTCTCTCTGACATTAACAAAAACTCTGAACCTTGTACTCAAAATTTTGCTCCATTGAAATGACATATTTTTTAGTTCTCCTGTAAAATTTTAGGAAATGCAGATAGGAGGTTTTGTTTCATCAACTGACAGTTTGTTTTTGAGTTTCGTATTTTTTTTTGCTGTTTTTTATTTAATTAAATTATATATGATTGATATTAGATAAAATTTTTGTTTTAAATGTTTTTACTTCCATAGTTTTAGAAATTTACATTGTGTGATTGAATTATAATAAAACCTGTCCAAAATGGAACCAGAATGAAAAAGAAAATGCATAAATGGGAAAAGTTTTTCAGAACAGAGTGCTTTTCTATGTTAAAAATCCTTTTCAAAATGAAAATGTGTCAAACTGGAAAAAAATACAGTAGATCCCCCTATAAGACGGTAGATACGTTCCGTTCTTTATGAATCAATTTTGTAGGAATCATAGTTTACGGACTACGGCTGTTTGAAAGATTTTCTTTCATAAAGTTAATCGATTCTAGACTAATTCGATTCAACATTTCCAAAATACATATATTTTTTTGAAAATAATCCGTATAAACTACGTTATAAACAAAAAATTGTAGGATTGCTTACCGAGTGTGTACCGTTCGACTACGCCCGTTGCTAAAGCTTGGTTTCGTCGCGGAACAGCGCATCAAACTGCGGCCGCGATTTCTGATATTATTTTTCTGCGAAAACTTCGTT
>NW_019384482.1:591044-602214 GCF_000671375.1 Centruroides sculpturatus
GAACATAAACAGTGTCGTAATTCGCCAAGTGCAAATCAGCAAATTCGTAAAATTTTTGTTTATTTTGAACAATCCGGATAATCGAAAATCCGGATAATGGAGGTCCAGATAATGGAGGTTCTACTGTAATTAAATTATGTTATTTATAAAACATATTTATATTACTATGCATATGTAGCTAGAACTATTTCTAAGACTAACAGCACAAAACCTTTCTCACATATTATTAAGGATATAACATCATCTATTTGTTTCCTTTGGGATTACTGTTGAATCTAGAAGTATTTCTTTTTTCCTCTAGGAAATGCAAAATTCATTTAGAGAAAATAATTCAATTCAAGTATTTATTACCATACAGGGAAGCCTCTTGTCTACTACAAATTCTATATGGATTACATTTTCTTTAATGACACAATAGACAGTAATGAAAACAATGTAATTACCCTGTACTGTATACTTCATATTAAAAAATTACTACATGAAAACAGAGCAATAAAAATAAATAAATGAGATAGTGAACCTATTGTAATGAATTGTTAAGAATAAGCTTGTAAGACTACTAAAATTTTGTGATAAAAATCACCAAACTACACAATCATGGTTGGACACAGACACCAGATTCTGAAACAAATGAAAACAAGTGCTGGGAATGATATTGCTCCCTATTTCCTACTTTTATTAGCATAACTGCATTGAATTTTTCACAAATATGCTTTGAAGAAGTTTGTAATACTAGGATTATTTGATTTGGATATCACAATAGGTAGCTACTAAAGAACATGATTCACTGTTGTGAGAAATTGGATATAGGTAATTTGGTTGCTAATAAGGCTGTACTAAAATTACAAAATGTTTTTTAATTAACAGCTCAGGTTTAATATAAATATTTCAATGATTAAGAAATAAATGACAATGAATTTTAACAGAAACTTTAATGTACAATACTATTACTGAGTACTAAAAAACTATAATCCACCAAGATATTTTGGAATACTAAAATTCAATGATAGCATGCCTACTTTGTGGATTCATAATGTTTATATGATTTTTGTGTATGCTGATTCTAGTCCCCGATGACGATTAACCTTATTTGAAAATATTTAGTTAACATTTATTTTTTATTCTCTTGTAGATAACATTAGATTCTGAATTTATTTAGTATTTAATTAAATACAATTAAATAACATACAGCATATTATATAGAAAATTTGATATTTTAAAATTACAATTAAAAGTTTTATGTATTCCGAGTTGAGGATTGGTTTATTGTAGAGAGAATTTTTGTAAATAAGTTTCTTAAAATATTCAAAAAGAATCTAACAATTCTGATATGATTTATTAAATATCAAAATTTACTATCATCATTTACTTGGAAGGATAAAAACTATGATAGATGGCAAATAATAGATCATAAGGTAATTATAATTAGTATTATCAGATTTTGAAAACTGCAAAATAATTTTATAAGTTATATTTTATGTATATATAAATTAATGTAGTAATAGGAAATTGAAGAATACAAAGAAACATAGCTGTGAGATGATTTCCATAAAAATACTAAATATGTATAAGTATTTAATGGAAATGCATGATTAAAATAGAATTCCAAACAAAAAACATGCTAAAATAATATTAACATTTTATTTGTACATTACAACTTTTAATAATTATAATTTATATTATTTTCTAAACTGTAAATCCCAAAATTGATTATGGTATTTGCAGAGATACAAATTTTAAAAAGATAACATAAATTCAATTAATATAGTTTTAAATTTTTAAATTGTAGTTCCTTTAAATTTTTATCTAGAAATAATAGACCATCATAAACTTTACATATGAATTCAAAATGTAACAACTTTTAATATCCATCAGTAAATTAAAAAAGAAATATTTTGAACTACCTGTAACAGTCTCATTTAATGTGTAAACTGAATTACTCTAAACTTTTGTAAGGCTTATATAATTCTTTACATCAATCATAATTTCAAGTAGTGCATTCAAGATGTTACTTTTACACACAAGATACTAAAATATAACTGTTTTACAATTTTGTTTAAATGTGAAGATGAATACTTAAGGTAGATGAAAATGCTTGTATTTTAATAATTTATTGCTAAGTATTTAAGATTGTTACATTTTGAATCTGAAGAAGAATTAAGCAAACTGAAAATATTTGTATAATAAATAATTTATTGCTATATATACATGATAATTTTAATATAGTTTTGATTAAGAAAATATCTTTAACATATTTTTATTTTATTCTATATTAATAATTATATATAATTTTATTTAATCAACTATTATTTTATCAATAAAAAGACCACAATTCTTTTTTCTGTTAATACAGAATATTTTAAAATATTTTGGAATGATAAAATATTTTAGGATGATAAAAATATGATTTTATTTTTACAACTATAACAGTGTTAATAAGTTCTGTGAATTTGATCATTATGTATATTACTAAAATTTAATTGATTTTTATTAAATGTTTAATCACAAACTACTAAGTTAAGATCACCAAAATGCTTATTATTTTTGGACTAATTTAGTCCAGTATCAGCTTTCCAAGTAGATCTTAGGTACTTAAGTATTTTTATTATTTTGTAGTTTTTCAGTTATGTAAGTATACTGAGTGTTTGAAATCTTTTATTCTGTATTGCTTAATATGAGAAGATGGTTTTATATATGATTAAATCATATCTTGTTAAAGCTTAGCATCTACTTTTTTCCAAATTTTAAATGCTTTAGACAGCTGACATTTTCAATGTTTCTGTTATCTAAATCAGTGTTTTTCAACCTTCTTGAATACGTGACCCCTTTACAAGTTAAAAAATTCTGGCAACCCCCTAGGGCCATATTAAAACTATATCAGTGATTTTAAAAACTATGTATTTAATTTTCTTTCTGTTGAGACAAATTATTGTTGATTAAAATGAAAATTTCATCAGAATTGACAATAATTTAATACACATAAAAGTATGAAACTTCCTTAAATTGTAACATTAGGCACATGGAACTGTTGACTTTTTTTTAGGATCTGAATTTTCAGCTTCTACTTTTCTGCTTTTTTATTTCCTTTTGTAAATCAGCTCAACACTTTTTCCACTATCATTTTCTGGGGTGGGCCGTAATTCTCACTGAAATTGTAGTTTTTTTAATGTAGTGTAGGACCTACAAACACTTGTCTTTTTCTTCTACCCACAACCTCCCGTGTAAGGCTTTGTGACCCCAGGTTGAAAAACACTGATCTAAATCATTCAAAAGTTGGTACTCTTCTCATAAATTATTTTTAGTATTCTGAATTATGATATTATAATCAGTTTTTGTAAGCTTAAAAATATTCAAAAAAATAAAGTGCTTTAACCTTTTGATGACTAGGTGGGATTATAAAATGACCACAATGCTTATGCTGAATATTTAACTCAAAAATTCTTAGAACCCATATATTTTTAGCTGAATTTTACACTATTTTATAATGTATTCGTTGTTTCAAAAAAATCAAACATTTCCTAAAATAAAATTATTCTTATGTTGGGTCACAAATTGGCCTCTAGTGTTTGTTAATGATATAAAATTGTTTAATGCTGTTTAGCACATCTATTTATACTTAAAGCTTATTACTTATGAACATTAACTTTGATGTTCACAAGCATGATGATCTAGAAGTGCATGTAGGCCTATATGAACACCTGCTTCTAAGCATGTCAGAATTTGTTACTGCATGTTTTTTTTTATAGCATATATTTTTTGTACCTGAGATGTGCTTTCAGTTTTCAATCAATGGTGATTGAATAATGGTAAATACATTGACTTGGAATGAGTTTGACAGATTAGCCAATGAACATTTTGAAATATTCCTGATTGATTAACTTGAAAAATCAGAAGATTATGGTATTATTAGAAGACAATAATGAATTGTTCAAATCATCTATACATATACTGGGAATAGTGAAGTGTTATGTTTTTGTGGTCAGGTTTTTGTGTTTTTGTGGTTCATTATTGTACATATAATGGGTGAAATTTAGTATGGAATGGTGACTCAGTATGGAGACGGTCATTTAGGCCAACCTAAGATGTATGATTGTGTCCAGATGTTTAAAAACAGCGTATTATAAGCTGTCTTCAGCACCTTTCTGTATCCAAAGTCATTGGGAACAATCTTGTAAGCACATTATCAATTATGATTTTCCAGAACCCCTAGTTTGCATATCAATTTGTGTTTGATTGTTTCTGTTGCAACAGTTGTTGGTTGTCTTGGTCAGATCTCATCATAAACAATGTATCTGCTTTCCTTAAACTCTGGACTGAATCATACACCTTATGTTGGATTAAACAATTTTCTCCATACTGAGCCACCATCCTGCATTAAATTTCAGTTGTTTTCTTACCTTTTGACTATAAAAATTTATAACACTTTTGCTCCTTAACAGTCACACTGACAGTGGGGAGGCCATCTTTGATACATCATTGTGTATAGCAACATTGCAAACACACACAATGTTCTCAGATAACTGTTTTGTGATATTGTCTAGCAAAGTTCAGGAAAATATTAGTTTTCTGATCATTATGTGTCATTATATCAAAATTGCTTTTAATTAATGGCTTTCCCTAGTATGTATTATATATACATGTTAATGATTACTTATAAATCACATACTTCTATTTATTTTCCATATTTATTTAAAATCTTTGAATGCTCATAAAACCTATATGCTCATAAAATTATATGTTTATTTTGTTCCTCACTTCTTCAAGTTTGATTTTTTTTTCCACAGTGTGTTCAGAATTTTTTATTCTAAAAATTGGCAATTCTATTTCTGTATGATTCAGTTTTTTTAAATTATGTAAATAAACAATTTTGAATCTAACTTTGATTCTGTTCACATCTAAAGACTTCTATTATATGCTACATAATGGGTAAAGATTCAATATCAATCCTAAATTGTAATTTTGTGAAAAATTTATTTCAGGTCTTAATGAAGTTTTGAAATTATGTTAAGTTATTTATTTTAAAATTATTGGTGCTTAAAAAACAGATTGTTTAAATCTTTTTATTTACAATCTATTATTTTTTTATTGTATAATCATATGATGAAACTATGAATACTTAAAATGATTTTAATAGCTTGAAATAAGTACAGGTAACCCCCGTATAACACGGTAGTTACGTTCCAAAAAATTGCCGTGTTATGCGAATCCGTGTTATATGAAACAAAGAACTAATACGAAAAGGAGGGTTAGATTCCAAAAATTAAAAAAACATACTAGTATATTTTCATAATTAAGATAAATATCTTCATTAAAATTTTTTAAGTGATACATATTAATATAAATTAAACAATATTTTCTTCGTCATCACTAAAAACACTATTAATTAACCGAGAGCGTTTTCTTTTTGGCAAGTTATCCTTATCCTCTGAGCATTTTTCTGCATTATCTTCAGATCCATGCTTTACCTTTTGCAAAATGTATGTAATTTTAGATTGCTTGCTTCTAGTTAAAAGGTCTTTATAAATTTCCTTATATGGTGCTAAGCACTTACGAAGAATAAAGCAAGTATGGAATAAGGGAAAAACATTCGGCAACATCAGAAGCAGAAGCGTCGCGATGTGGCAACATTGAAACAAGTTTCGAGAAGGACCACCTGTATCGACAGAAGACAAGAAGAGAAAATTTACGTACTTAAGTACTAACAGTTCACGAAAATAATAATTTTCGTGAACTATTATTAGTTAAGTATGTAAAAATTTATTACATTTCCTGTTGTACGAGGGTTTTACCCAATTCTCGAACCGTGTCAGAGTGAATCCGCGCTATAAAAGTACCGTGTTATACGGGGGATGGTACCAATTCTCAAACCGTGTTAGAGCGAATCTGTGCTATAGAAGTGCCGTGTTATACGGGGGTTACCTGTATTGCTAAGATTGTGATCAAATATGTCGTGTTATCAAACAGTCAAATGTCTATTCATATAATAGAGAAATCTTAAATTAATATTATTCATTGAGAAAATTTGTTCATCACTGTAATCTATTTTAGATAACTTAATATGATTTCAAATTTGAAAATCTTGCAGTCCAATTTATATGTTCATCTTGTGTACTTTGAAAATATAATTTTATCAAGTGAATTCAGAATAGGTAGATAGTAATAACTTTAACAATCAGTGTTGTACTACTGAAGTATAATATTTCAATATCTTTGATTCTGCTGAGAGATTTGGTAAAAAAATTTGATGCATTTTATGAAATATAATGCTGCTCATTATATATAATGTTTTATGATTTGCTTGCTCACAATAGTTTACTAAATAACTTTATGCATCAGCTGACAATAGATATATAAGCTTGTATTAAGTCAGAAGCTTTTCTGAGATCACATAAAAAGCTGATTTTTTTTCTCACTCAAGGCTTTATAGTTTTAAAACTGATGTTGTATTTATATCTTGTTCATGAAGAAAATATTGTCTTGTTGTTTGCATCCCAGATTAAATGTTGATAATTGAAATTTAATTGCATTTATGCAAATTATAAAATATATGTATTTAATATCAATAACACTGAAATAAAAATAATCCGATATTGCTATATGAAACTATTGTTTTAACCACCAAATTATCAAAAGCACTTTAGCTTGAATAAATATGAAGAATCATCATATTGTCAGGAAGTATCCAGATTTTTAATCTGGATTTTTAGAAATTTCCTGGGTAGTTCAGATTGAAATATTGTTCTCTGTTCTTTATCTCTGCTGAACAATTCATTATTATATTAGTTGATTCTACATTTTTATAAACTATACAATGGAATCAATTTGTATATAATGTGTAAATTATTTACAATGCATTTTGTTTCAGTTAGCAAATTCAAAATTACTATAATATCTAAAATATAGGCTATTTTTATTTATCTATGACATCAATATCCTAGTCTATCTGAAATGTATAAAGTACATTGTTTTTAATTAAAAGAAAAAAGATTAGTTTAGATGAACTAAATTTCAATTAAAATTCATTCAAGCTTTGTTTAGATGTTTTAGCTTCATAAAATGCTTTTCATAATTTGCTATCTCAAACAGTAAATGATCTTGAATATTGTTTATAATAATAATAATAACAATAATAATAATAATAATAATAATAATAGGCAAGTAATAATCATGCATATTATTATTATAGGATAACTATCAGTTATCCCATTGCTATTTGCAGTTTTTTCAAGATTTTTTTATTATGATATTTTATTTCCTAATTATCTAAGAACAAAATTTTATACTATACATATATAAAATATACTCTACTGTACTATACTGTAATTTCTGTATACTTTTTCTATTGTTCATTATGAACAATCGAAAAGTATATTGTTGAGGAATATTTATTGTTCAAGTTTCTTTAGCTCAATTCCATCCTTTTAGCATCATGTTTTCCTCTTATCCATCTCTGATGGTATTTGTTTCATGACAAGTCTAGGAAATATAGTAGTCATCTTTCACTCTTTTCATATGAATGTATCATATCAATTATTGCCTCTGTATTTCTTACACTATTCTCTCTTCTATATCCATCATTCTGTTATTTTTTCATTTCTTATTCTTTTGAACAAAGAATAAAGAATATTCCACATAATCATCTAAGAGCATCTCTTTTCAGAATTCAAATCTTTTCTTTGTTTAATCTATCTCCACATTTCTGATCTCTATAATACATTTCTTACTATTGTATGCTTTTGATACTTTCTCTTTTATTTCTTGTTATTGCTAAACTCCCATTAAGTTCTTAGTAATCCTTCTTTCCCTGATCTTTAAATAATTATAAGAATTTCAAAAATTAAATAAATGATAAAAGTTATTTCTTCACGGTTAAATATTTAATAATAGAATTTGAAAAGATTCTAAAACTCACAGTTTAAAGTTAAAACTAATCTCTTACTCTTCAAAATCAACTGTATTTTGTTATAACAATTATAACAAGTCCCATTATGATTATTTTAATTCTCTAATAAACTAGAATATAATTGATTAAATACATAATTAATTTAAAAAGATATATATATATATTATAAGACATTTGAAAGAATATACATATATATTCTTTCAAATGTCTGTATTCAAATTGAATATATCAATTTGTCTGTATTCATCAATAAAATTTGAGAATAATCTGTAAATTGAAATCATTAAACTAATATGATTCAAAATTATTTGACAAATATATATTATAATGCAGTAAATATATATGCATAAATTGTTCATATTGATGAATACAGACAAATTGAATATATCAATCTTTAATGGCACCTGACAGTTGCAGATAGATTTTGATTATCTTGTGATGTGATTCCAGGATATTCTTGAAATAGTGTCTTCGACAAATTAGCTATTTCCTGAAATTGTATCCACCATCTTGACCATCATTCTTTGAACATTTGACTAACTAGTTGCATCAGTTTGATTCATTTTTCTCTATTCTTCCAGTGGTATACAACTTTTAAAAAAGTTTTAAATAATGCCATATATATATATTTTTTGAGGAATATGCATTCTCAGATGATTTAATGCAAATCAAAAACAAAGAATTCATTGATATGTTGAACATTCTACAAATAATGATTTATTTGCATATCGTAAACTTGTACTCATAAATTTTTTATTTGGAATTTTAAAACTATAAACACTAAAATATAATATTTGTATTTAGTGCATAAAAACAAATCCAGGAGTAGATTTATGTAAACTGTAGCCCTGAGCCAAAGTATTGAAAATTTCCTCAAAAATATTGTCAATAAAAAAGATTTAAGGTGAGATTGATCAATAAAAACCTCTAATCTATGATTTGTCTAGCTTATGTGTAAATCTAACATTAAGTAACTATTTGCAATTGCCCTTTAATAATAATTTAATTATTAATGAATATTTCATATTTTTTCCCAACATATATCTTTTAGACAAATTTAATGAAATTTTATTAAAATAGATGATAATATATTTTCCCCCTTATACTGTAATTCCTTAATTTTTTATAGTTATAATATTCTAGCACCAAATTTCTAAATTCTAATGAGATTACATAATGATTATGTTGATTGAATTATTGCAATTTATATTCAATTTTATTTGACACATGAATAAAAATAACATTATATTTTAACAATAGTTTAATGATTTCAATTTACAAATTATTCTCAAAGCCATTAATTATAAAATTATTTTCTAATTTTAAGCATCTTTTGATTTATCTTGTTTAACTTTACATCTATTAATTTGTCATAATTAAATATTTCCAGCCTTTTTTTTTTTTGTTATTTCATAATGGGTTTTTTCCAGTCTGATGATTACTTTTTGATTAAACTTTCATCTACTGCCTTCATTCTTAGAACTAAAGAATTGATTTTGTAAATTAATTATATTAGATTTTATTATGGCTTTTTTATTAGAATTAATTAATTTAAATTATAACAGACAAAAGAATAGATTAAGTATTAAGAAGTCATATACTGTATATATTTATGTTTGTGAATTGTAATCTTAAATAATACTGAAAATAATAAATACCTAAAATAAATGTAACAGTACTTAATGATTGATTAAGAATAATATGTGATGGCATCTATTTGATGACTAGTATAGTAGTGTTTGCATTGCTTCATTCTTTAAAGTGATATCAACTATAATTTTTATATTATAAACTAATATACAGATTGGAGTTTTGAAATCAGGCTTTTGTAGAATGAACTCTTGAGATTTAAATTTCAGTTTATGGCATTAGTTTATACTATTACTTACAATATGGAATTATTTCTTTTTGCAAACCTGTTTCAAAATGGTAAATGTATGCTTAACAAACTTAAAATTTTATATTTGTTATCAGTGAAATGCTTAAAAATTTGTTTGTGTGTATTTGTATATACAACTTCTATATATCAGGAATGTAAATAGAAATTTCTGAGTATTGTTGGAGCCAGCACTAGAGTTTATTTTGCTTGGGGCAAGATATGCATTTGATGCCCCTTATTCCTCTACATAAAATGAAAAAAATTTGTATTAAAATGCCATACCTATTAGAAGTGGGAATAAATTTTTGAATGTTTTTAAATTTAAATTTTATTTAAGATAATTTAATTTCACTTATATTACTACAATAGTTTCACTGTTTGCTATTTTCACTGAAAAAAATTTGCCACCCTTGCCATTTTCTGGCCTGACCAAATGCCTAGTTTGCCTATGTGGTAGCATCAGCCCTGAGTATGGTCACTTGTTTGCATATAACATGCAAGTAGCATGTTATATGCAAGAAAGAGAAATTTAAAAGTCAACCAGTGATACATATGGCAATACTGAATAAAAGAAAGGATGAACATGAACAAGTATTAAATTTTATTTTTCTGTACCTTTGGCTTTTCCTGTAAACAGTATTTGAGTCTGATATGCCTTTTTTTGTGTTTCATCCAGTGTGCTTGTGACTTCTTTTACACTGTTTACTTTTCAAACTTGTGGGACAACAGAATGAGAGGCAGAAGGATGTGGAAGACACTGTCCCTGCCTTCCTGTGTAGCTACATCCTTGAAATATAAATATGAAAACATTATTAAATTTATAATTATTATGTTTCTATTGAGTATTAATAAAATATTCAATAGAAATACAGTAGAGCGTCGTTTATCCGAAAGCATTCCAGTCGACAAATTTAAATTTTCGCTAGTGCTGTGGCGCTGCAACCTTTGGCTATATCTTGGGCTACTCCAATATTTTTTTGTTGTGTGTTATTTAGCTGGCAGCACTTCCCAAGCACTGCACAGTGTAGTATATAGTCCTTGAGCACTGCCACATTTGTGTGGTGTTTTTCTGAGACTGTCGGGACATTCCAATTTTCAACGCTGACTCAGCGCTGATCTCAACATTCGTTAAAATTCGTTCCTTTTTTCAACATTGAGGTAGCGCTGTTGTCAGCGCTGACTCAACACACTCAGCACTCAACAGATATGTTGACTGCTACTTTCCAATGAATTGTGGGTAATTGGTAAGACATTTGAATGGAATCCATCTTGCTGAGAATGGAATTATGGGTAGTAAGCACTTCGTACTCGAGTTGGAACGTCGTTGATGACGTCAAATTGTTGACTTCAACACTCAACACTCGCGTTGAAAATTGGAATGTCCCGTT
>NW_019384482.1:604877-607544 GCF_000671375.1 Centruroides sculpturatus
AAAAAATTGGATAACCGAAAAGAAGGAAAAAAATACATTATTAGTATAGTATATTAGGATATTAGTATATCCCATGTAATTAGTTTATTAGTATATCGCTATTAACCAACTTTGCGTTGAATTTTCGTCGATGTTTAGCCTAACAAATCTCTTTTTAAATAATAATCGTTGCTATTGTATTGTTAAAAATTATTTTTAAATTATTTTATTGCTCACGAAACAAACAACCACTCATAATTAGAAAATTAACATTTAAATACTGGTCTCCCTTTGAGCCATTGATGCCAGCTAAAACACACAAAAATTTAACAAAAATAATATTAAAGTAGCCAAGACATAGCAAAATATTGTGGCGCCAAATCACTAGCGGACATTTGAAATTTGCCGACTAGAACAGTCGGTTAACCGATGTGACGGTTAATCGATGCTCTACTGTACATTTAAAACATGTAATTTTAATAAAATTTGATATAATTCACAAAAATAATATAAAAATGATGAAGAAACTAAAAAATGAAAAGATATCAGTATTATATAAATAGCCTTATTGAAATTTTAAACAATAATTATATTGTTTGTTAAAAAGATTCTAAAAATTGGCAGTATTCCACTTTAGACTGAAAGCATTATTTTTAAAAAACCTATAGTAATTAGTTTTTCAATAATTACATATAAAAAATTAGTGTTTAATTAACAGTAATAAAATATATAAAATAAATACTTCTATGTTTAATTTTAATAAATTAAAAATTTTAAGAAAAATTTAAATTTTTTCCTTTGAAATGATATCCTCTGTATTATAAGAAAAATTAAAGAAATAAAAATGTATTATTATACGTTTTTATTTCTTTAATTTCTTTATTTTTTTTAAATTTATTTCTTTATTTCTTTAATTTCTTTAATCTTTAAAAATGTATTATTATACATTTTTATTTCTGAAAGAATGTGGACAATTTTTCATTTTAATCATGTATTTGCAATGATTAAAAATTGAATATTAAATATTCAAATAATCAATATAATTAATGCTAATTTATTGGGTGCAAAAAGAAAATAAAAAATATATTTTAGATTTTATATAAATAATTTTTATTTGTTGCATAAAAGGCCGATTGCTTTTTTTATGGTGAATTTGAAAATATCTGTTTTAATTTGTTTTGATTGAACTATTTAGAAGAAAATGTTACTTTTCTTTTACATATTCTGTCAGAAGAAGAAAACGTTTTTATTTATATTTGCTTATAAAAATAGAAATATATATATATATTAATTTGTAATATATTAAATAATAAACTTTAGATTTATTTAAAAATGAAAATTAATAATTTGTCATATACAGTACTTTGATAGTGAAGACTTTTTAATGAAAACATTTCTTTGATTATTTTTAGATTTTACTTTCTTGTTAAAAAATCTTTTTATAATTATAACCTCTAATTATTATTTTGAATTTGGACAGTTTGTATAACATCATTATTAAATTAATATATAAATATTTTTTAAAAGAGCAAATATAATCTTGTTGCATTTTAGGTCTTAACAATTTTGAGAAACCTGCAGCTGGGCTAGTTTCCAGGAGATTAGAGGTTTCAGATTTTTTTCTCAGCTATTAATTTAAATGAGATTATGTTATATGTAATTATTAGATAAACTATAAAATTATTTTTATGATATGCTTTTATGTATTTATTTTAATAAATAAGATTAAATAANCAATATATTTATTTTGTTTGTAAGAAATAAAGAAATAATTTTTAACGATACAATAGCCACGATTATTATTTTAAAAAGTATATGTTAGGCTTAACATCGACGAAAACTCAACGCGCAGCGACACGCAACGGAGAAAAATTTCAATACGGGATAGGTTAATATTTTTTCGTACACAATCGGTTATCCGAAAAATAAGTTATCCGAACAACCTGTCCCCAATTGATTCGGATAAACGACGCTCTACTGTATATTACTTCTATTGAATATTATTTTTGAAGAGCAAAATCTTTTCTATGTTATGTAAATAATTTTATTCTTCAAAAAGTAATATATTTGCATTTTTATTATTATTCAATAACAACTTTATTAAATCTATAATTAATGTGTTCACATTTTTTTGTATAACATAGAGTACATTATAGAATATTATATATATTTTTTTATTGAGTAATTTTTAAGACAGTAATTTTTTTTAACTTAATCTATCATAATTAAAAAATTTATAGAATCATAGTTAATTGGGATGTTTATGATAATTATATACTGTGGCATCTCTAGAGTTGGTAATATCATTAGGTAACATCATTCTTTCATTTTCAACAGATTGATTTTATATTATATTTCCTGTTACTTTGGTATAATATACTGTACTTTTTTGTAAAATGTGTTGAATAAGAATCTGTGTTAAAAATAAAATATTGTGATAGTTATGAATATATTTAAAAAACAAATTAAAAATTGGAAATTAGAATACAGTAAAGCAGCGATTCCCAACCTGTGGTACGCGTATCCCTAGGGGTACGCGATAGGTTGTTTAGGGGTACAGAAAAAAGTTAGTTATTATGGCAGAAAAAATAATATATTATGTATCACAAACTAATAGTATTAAAAAATTATTAGATAAAAAATGTTCCTTGCAACAATCACAACTTTATTATACATTTTTTCTTTTAG